>NC_056737.1:1025187855-1025240355 GCF_019279795.1 Protopterus annectens
GTATTAGGATTGCCCCGGAGATGTAAATAATATTATGAATTGGGCAGAGCTTACACCCATACCTCTCAACCTCGAAGAGTAAAACCACTGGACAGAACCTAAACCATCGGGAGGCAAATAGGGATAGAAAGCACATATTCCACTTACAAGCTTAGAAAGCTGATAGAATAATAGGTTATGCATTAGCATGACTCGGATGAAGGATGTGGGGTCCTAAACCCAATTACTTGTTTGCATTTAATGGCATCAGTTCCCAGGTATTTGCCAGACAGGTGCAGATTGTAAGAGGAACACACCAGTAGTATAAAGCAAACTCTGGACAGGCCATGGATTCTGTACAGTTGACAGGCATGCTTACGCCTAATGGGCAGCCATTCCCAATATGGGTCCCACCGCAGCACATTCCAGTTTACATGGCTGAGTATGGTATAACCATATGTGTTGTTGCATAACCCACTACACAAGACCTATGAACACATGGTCGCACCACCCCACTGTTGGCATGTAAGCCAATGTAATAGGCATCTCAAGGCATTATTGTAGTCCTCGCCCCCACCCAGGGGTGTGAGCCTCTGAAGCAAACACCAAATGCAGTGCATATGTACAGCTGTTGTCGTAAACAACATGGCCAGCTGTGGACCTTCCCTGCAGCCATCCTGCACATCCCTGGATAATCACCCTACTGACAACCCCCTTTTGTGCCCCATGCACATCATGTACCTATCAGCCCCTGTACTATTTCTGTTAATGTCTATGGGTACACGTAGGTGACACCCTCTTCCCCCACTATATTGCCAGTATTTGGAACCCCAACCCACATGTAGTATCACAGCTGTCCCACAGGACACATGTAACTAACACATGAAGGAACACCACAAGCACACCTGGAGCAGCACAGGCTCACCACCTTGCAAAACCCTCCCACTCAACTAGTGATACTGACACCTCTTGTCCTGCCTTACATACAAATCCCAACATCTGACATACCTTCCCTATTGCTCCCCATCCAATTATACATACGGGCTACTATACAGTTACAATGTCACCCCCACTACCTACTACTTAGCTATTCCCCTCTACTGTACCACACAGGTATGGGATAACTACACCTACCCCGAATAACTGCATGTAACCTATCCAGACCTGTGGAACAGGAATCCTACCTCACCTTAAACTGACCTTTGTCAACAGTCATACCTGACATGTAAACCTGACCTAAGCATGGATAATACCGACAGTTTAACGTAAACTAAGCATGATGAATGGGGGACGTAGCTATGTTATGTCTTTCACTCTCTATGAATGTGAACACCCCAGTATTAATTGGGGTATGTAGCTGGGGTCACTGTGGAGCTCTACACCCCGGGCCACCGCTGACAATGGACAAGCATACAGTCCGACTGTCCCGGTTGACAGATGTGAACAAAATGCACAACGCTGTGTGTGTGTGTATGCGGGAGTAAGCAGGTGTCAGCATGTTTGGCCGCCGGTATGCGAGTACTATACTGGTGAAGCAATGTAGAGGCTGAGTGCAAGATGCCGCAACCAGAGGTTAGTAATGCTGTGCTTCGCGGAAACAAGCACATACCCACCTACAAATGTTCTACAGTGCCTTAGTCACCCTGTAGCCAACAGCTGTTGTTGTGGCCATTAACAAAATAATCTGCACTGCCAGGTTGCAAACCCCCGATCCTGTACACTATAGTAGACGTGAGTTCCACTAAGCCATGGCGGATACACATTCATCTGCTGTGATCACAAACACATCATCCAGCACAGGCATCCAACAGTATAGGAAATGTATATAATTATGTAGATGTATGTGCGTGTGTATGTACAGATATAATATATATATTTATATATACATATATATCTATGAAGAATGAACGTCGTGACAATAAATCATACAAAAAGAATGAGAAGGAAAACCACAGCAGCACCTGTATTATTTTGTGCTGTCATCTTATGTCATATCAAGCTGGGCAGGGGTGAGCAAATCATTGCTTCTCAAACCACAGGCAGGATACTACCAGTGGGAGTAACATTGTCCACCTGCTAAGTCTACCTTACAAACAATTCCAGGTTGTTTGGACTTCCGGCCATTACACAAGCCAGGGCAGGTATGTTCAAGGACTAAAGGGTTGGGAGAGCCTGATGATACATGGGTTGAGACAACACACGTGTAGTGTCCCTAACGCTGGGGAGAGGGCAATGTGTGGAAGTGTGTTATGGCTGGGATAGCAACTGGAGAATGGATGGGTTGTGTGCATGTGGAACTCAGGTGGGGTGGAGGAACCATGGGTATGAAATATGGATCCAGGCATGTCAGGGTTGGATGGCCCGGTTCTAATTGAACTGCCTCATGGAGGTCAGCGAGTTCGTTATAAATATATATGCATACACACATACATACATCTATATGTAGAAGTACATTCCCTGTACCACATTCATTCTTTTTGCTGACATAAATAACATGAAAGTGCCCCTACAAACGTCGACAGTAGATAGAATAATAGGTTGAGCATAACCATAAATGTAATAGGTTCATAGGTAGGTACTAGGCTATCTGCCAAAGGGCATTTATAAGCCTAGGCAAGGTGTGTCAGCTCACGTCACCCCATTGATCAATTTACTGAGCCTCTGTCAAGCAGAGATATTGAATTGATCCCAGTATGTCCCAATGTTTGACCCCCCACCCCCAATTATATTTGGCTTTGGCGAGACTTCTTACATTAAGAGGTTGAGAGATATGACTCTTGCGTATGTTTAGTTGTGTTGTTTGGCCTCTAAGGCTCAAGTCATGACTGAATGGAGTTCTGACTCGGAACAGTCTGCATACTCGGTTAACAGATGTTAAATAAACATTTATTCATAGTCCATTACAGAAAAGACGGTGACCCCCTCTCTGCACTGTGGCTTATATATCCTGACTCAATTTCATGCCAAATGCATGGCCTTTGTAACAGTGCAGGCCTTACTTAGACTGTCATGAAATGCTTGTCATTATATATATATATATATATATATATATATATATATATACATTTATGTCTTTGCAACATTTCCACGATTCTGCTGGGATATAAACTTCCAAGGCAAAATAAGCTGTTGTTTTGTTTCCGTTGTATATTGCTACGAGAAGATAGAAGGAAGGGAAGAATCTGTAATAATTCAAAGTTGTGTATTTAGTTTCGAAGTTAGTGCTGTTCTCAAAAGAATAAAATGTGAGGACGTTCCCGTTATGAAATATTTGAATCATTCCTGTGATTTGCCGGCTACGTCAACGCCAGTCATTAAACTGGTCTTATTTGTAATATAATGTTGCCGGACTCGTACATCATTGGTTTACATGTGTAATGTGCGCATTATCATATAGTCTTAGTTATTAATTTATTTTAGTGTCTTGTTAACTGGAGTAATGAAGTAATGAAGTATAGAGTCTAACCTTGAAATAAAGACATGTGTGTCCCAGGTAGGACAACCCAAAAATTGGGAATAGTGTCCTATTGGTCCCTCATGTCACCAATGTTTGTGGACTAAAAGGTTGGGATGTCTGAGGATACTTGGATTGAGTCAACCCATGGGATGGGTCCAGAGGAGTAGGGAGTTGCCAATGTGTAGTGGTGTGGATACACCGTGTTTCCAACTGGAGAATGGATGACTGATGTGTCAGTAACGCGTTGGGGTGGGTGTTTGGGGAACAAGGATCAATGGATATATGGATATATATGCAAATGAAGCAGCACAGCAATAGTGTAGTGGTTAGAGCACCCAACTAATGAACAGGGATTCCAGGTTCACGTCCCACTGCAGCACATATCATTTTCCTTGTGAAAGCTGTATATGAACATATTTGTAAATCTTTTTGCCATAAAACCTACATAATAACACTTAAATGTGAACTGGAATACTGCATGAAACGCACATGTGAAGTGTCAGTGTCAGAATGAATTTGGGCAGTAGTAAGCAGGTTTAAGCACAAATAAGCAGTAGTAAGTGTGTTTAAGTGTGTTTGTACAGGGGTAAGCACTGCTGAAGTCTGCTTACAGTTTCTTATACTCAGTTACCTGCTGAATTGCTTAACCTGTTAGGTATTGCTTAGTTCTGCACAAACCTGTGCAACCTTGCTTACAACTGTTTAAGAGTGCCTCAATCACTCTGTAGCCAACGTCCCTTGTTCTGTTCAGCAACAAAATAAACTGCCTCTCCAAGGCTCGAACCCAGGACTCTGCACTCAGTGATTTACCACTAAACCATGGCAGATATACATAACCTGAAGTTTGCACAAACATACCCTGCAGCACAATCATTCAACAGTACAGATAATGTATTATTATTATGACACCACATAACCTGTTAATGCAAGAAGACTAGACAACGTATGCAACACTGTGGTTACAAATAGGGATATAAGTCAACTAATGCTCTGTTACACTCAAAATGTTGCTAGTTACACAGTTATATGTATTAGAACACATATGTAGAAGGGGATGATGTCTGAAACACAAAAGTGTTGCCACTAGCTACTGACTTAAATGCTGCGATCATCCATGACAATTGCCAAGTGAATGAGGAACAGGCCAAAATATGAGCCGAACATGCATGGACATATGGACAGATATATCTGTAAATTTAGACAGATGGACAGCTATATGTATATATATATATATATATATATATATATATATATATATATATATATTAATGTATGACTCACAAATAATCATAAAACAGCACTTGTATATAGATACATAACTATGTTCATATGTATGTATAAATATATATATATATATATATATATATATATATATATATATATATATATATATGTGTATATATATATATATATATATATATATATATATATATATATATATATATATATATATATATATATATATATATATATATATATATATATATATATATATATATATATATATATATATATATATATATATATATATATATATATATATATATATATATATATATATATATATATATATATATATATATATATAGTCATATAAGATATATATAGGCACATACACATATACACACACAAAAGGTATCAGTAGCCATACATATGTAGAAGTAGTGTGGATGTACTCAAAGTATATCCCTCAGCCACAAGCCCTTCAACTGGCACCTGTGAAATGTGTAGTGTGGCAACCATTCCCACAAATGAGAATCCTGACATTAAGCATATACCCACCCACAAATGAGAATCCTGACATTAAACATATACCCACCCACACATCAAATGGCATGACACGACACACAGGTATGCATACATAGATAACCTGTATTTCTGTACTGTACAATAATGTATGCCAGTACTGACACCACATACGGTTTGAAATATGTAATCAGTCATGAATGCAAGGCCCACACAAAACAGTAGATGCAAGCAATGTGTATATATACCATACTATGCTGTCTAGGCCAAGGCCTTCAGTTAGTACAACAGTAGGAACAGGATTTGCCTTAAGGATACATAACAATCAACAATTACAAATGTAGTTCAGCAGCCTCCAATTACACCCTGTAGTTAAGACCTAGGGGGAAAGGTAGCACTTGTGTTAATGTCACAGTATCTGGTACATGTCATTGCTTAACCTATCACCTCACTATCACACTGAATGACCCTTGTCTTAACAGTTATATCACTGGAAAAGTGCCATAGCCTAGGTTAATGGCATAGACCCCCCCTAAAAGGCTGTACAAGGGCAAGGAACACTGTGTACCACACACTTACCTCAGGAATGTACAAAGGCACAAATGTGTTCACCAGCTGTTGCCCCCATATATATGGACATGGCCCAACAGTTGGTGTGGGAGTCCATGACATGACTGGGATGATAGCAGTAATGCTAGCGGTAAATAATGATAGGCCATTACCTAACAACCCTTCCTGTATCACAGCAGGACAAAGACTGGCATGAATGTGGAGGACAGAGGCAGGAACACAGGGCCATATTTGCATTATTGCTGTTACACACCCTGGAAATTGCTGGTGTTACAGGATTTGTTGCAGCATACCCTTATGCAGGGATATGACATTGAAATACAAATGGATGTAGCCATGTATAGATAGCACTCAACAGACAGAATGCCACAGATATATTTGGGAAAATACCTGTGTGGTGCACAGACAAAACCTAACATCCAATCACCCTGGTATCATATGGATAGGCCCACATTTGAGAGCTATGCAGACAGACAACATTCCATGAAAAAGTACCATGTACACAGAAACCCTGTAGGAACAGCAAGATACACTGCACACAACAACACTACTCACACTGTCTGTAGGTCTGGAACCTTACCCAAATGTGGATTTGGCCTGTGTCTGCAGGTTCTGCTGTAAGAGGTATTGCTACCTGTTTGTAACACTGATGTCCACACACAGGAAGGATGTATTCCATACTGTAAAAGTGAAGGGACAACGCCCACAGAAGGCAGCAATTTATAGTACTGGGTTGCCATGACAGTGATTATCTGACGTACTACACAGCAGGCTGCATGCAATTAGCAACTGGTGACACTAACTGGTGCAGAGGCCACCACCTGATCATGTGCAATACCAACAAAAGCATGCTGCAATCTATTCAAACCAGCTCAATCACTCTACTGAAGAGACAGAGAGAGAGAGAGAGAGAAGAAAAAAAAAAAAAAAACAGGTCAAGAAAGTTCACAAAGCTCAGGGTTGTGTTACATTGGAAACAACATAACAGGTATGTGAAACAGATGCGCATTTACTGGCATGTAGTATAAGGCATAGAATAATAGGATTATACTGTGAAAGGATGTATATGTGCCATCATGGTGTGCTCATCAACTGTACTGGACAGTAGTATTAGTCCCTGTGGGCAGTGGTACATACCTGTCAAATGCGCAGACCAGCAGTGAATGGCAAGGATGTGACCCATGATATCTGTGTTCTGTAAATTACTGTGGCCAACGGCTGGTAGGGGCATTAATACTGCCATGACAGACACATGGGTGAGAGACCACACCACCTGCAGGACAGTCATGTTAAAGCGTAGCATAGCATCCCCACACTGCCATAGCAGTATAATATGCTTATCTAAAGTTTGTCACCATATATACCCCCATAATGTTAGTCTGTGTTCACATGTGACACCTGTCTGTGTTGCAGCAAGGCAGAACAGTTCAGCTGTGAAGTAAAGAGGGTATATGAGTGTGGTCCAGATGTTCGTACACACTCCACATACAGATACATATATGTGTGATACATATTCACAGCTGTGTATGTGTACAGAACCTCAGACAATTATACATTTATATAGGTATATAAACAACACAAAATGATATCTACACATATATGCACATATGTATGTATATATATATATATATATATATATATATATATATATATATATGTGTGTGTGTGTGTGTGTGTGTGTATACAGACAGATATATGTGTGTGTGCATGTTGATATATATATATATATATATATATATATATATAGAGAGAGAGAGAGAGAGAGAGACAAAGAGAGAGAGAGATATAGATACAGATATAAAAAAAAAAATATATATATATATATATACATGTCAATACATTTTTCATGCCATGACATGTGTGAGAGAACATCACACATCAATACACAACATACCTACACACCAGAACATGGCTGCAAGATGGAGTGTGGATTGAGGTGTGTAACCCATGTTGGGAACACATTGCAATTGTATGGGATGGTGGGGTATATATGTTGGTGAAGGGTATGAGGCACATATTGGTATGTAGGTCTGGTTGGGTGACAAACAAGACAGCATACAGGGCTGGTATATGGCACATGTGGTGGTTAAACACTGTGGACGGGTAGTTACATTTGGAATGTGGAGGCCATTAAGCCCCCACATGGGAACAAAAGTAACATGGTGGCCACCCATGTACAGTCACAACAGCATCTACATGGACATAAAGGTGCCTGGGCTTTATGCTGGGCAGGAAGGACATGCATGTCCAACTTTATGTATGTGTACTGTATGCCTCCAGGTGATATAGCACATACCCCATGTCACTGTGGACCTCCCTATGCTCGATACTCGCGACCTACCTGGGTGACAGACACATGTCTGTGTGTGCTCCATGGGGGGGACACCATCCCCTGAGGTGGTTCCACATGAAGGTAGTAATGGAACAGTAGAAAATGAGGTTCCATGGTGGGCCATGGATGTGATGTGGACTGGTAACATGTGCACATTAGGTTGGAGCGGTGTTCCTGCTGGCATATAACCCCTACACATACTGGTGTGTAACTGTCATGGAACATATGTGGGCTGTAATAGTCCACACAATCCCAGAAAAATGTCCAGCAGCATGCATAGATATCCCCAATACTACAGAATGGCAGATGTGTAGCAATCACATAGCAGG
Organism: Protopterus annectens; assembly: GCF_019279795.1. NCBI lineage: Eukaryota > Metazoa > Chordata > Ceratodontiformes > Protopteridae > Protopterus > Protopterus annectens. The sequence goes on from NC_056737.1 coordinate 1,025,196,269, forward strand.
CCTACCACAGGCATATGTGGAAACATAGTGGCAGTGACAATGGCATGCAGGTGAAATACCCTGTAACAGCCCTGCAACTCTAGTGTCCCCACATAGCAGAAGATGTTGTACAATACAATATATGGCCCAATGGTACACATACTGGACACATACCAGTAGTGTAGTGTGAACATTATGTTGGAGCTGATATGGTGGCGGGAGACTGATATGTGTATTGTATTATGGTAAACTTGACATATGAGTTGCTCAGACATATTTCCATCATTATATCTTTCAGGGAGTATGGCACATTTGAGAAACCCCTGCATTCAGTGCTGCTGAGGAGGAGGTCATCATCACCAGCATGATCCACAACTATCAGCTGCTCTTCTCACGGACAAGCATGGACCAGCAGGAGAGAACAGCCATGTGGACAGATGTGGTCCGCAGGATGAATGAGGTGGGGTTGCACAGCCAAACCTATGAGCAGGTCCGCCACCATTGTAGTGACCTGCACTGGCAAGTATGATGTCATGCCTTTGCTATGTGGGGTGACCACCTCACAACAGGGGAGGGCTATAACATCCATCCCCCTCACCAGAGTGGAAGAGCTGCTCATCAGCCTGGTAACACCTGCCCGCCCACAAGAGCTCCAGACTTATAAGGTCTTGGAGGTGGGTGCTACTCACACACCACACATTGAGCATGCAGGTAAGATTCCAGGGAATATCAATAAACTACTGCATTGTATGCATCTGTACAGGTAGACCATGCATGTGTGAGATGTGGGGTATGTTGCTGTGTAGTACTGATAAGCAGTAATGCATAAACTGTAGTACTGTGGACTTCAGCTGTTGTACTGTAATATTGCAGCCACCCTGTAGCAATGCCACAGCTGTGGCCACTGATATCAACTCTATCCCATGTCATTGTAGGTACATCTGGGATACTAGCAGGAGAGGCCGGATGTCGATGAGTATGGTTTAAGGTTATGCTTGGCAATTCACTGTGCATGTCATAGCTAAGGTGTAGGCCATGTACACATCTAACACACCTACCCATAATGCATGCTGTATATGTGGACTGACACAACACACACCTCACTAATGGGATTACCAGCCTCAAACACATGCAATACACTGTCCATCTCAGACAACTGTGGCTAAACTCCAGTGCACATTGCCCAGGCACAGCTGACAACTGCTCAACATGCACAGCTATGTCATACACAGAGCAGTTGAACATGCTACATATAATGACATCCCACTCCCTCTTCTCACACACACTCCAGGGTCTTAAACCTAATCAACACATTACACAGAACATACTGGAGGGATAGGGCCCTGTCCTGGTGAATCACCACACACTGGAATGGACTACCCATACATGTCAGGCAATGCTACTCATTGACCCTCTTGACAGAAACACTTGCCAATTGAATGGGGAATGAGGAATACACCCTGGGTAGCATGTGTGTGCCACAGCCCGACAGGGACACAGGGAATTAACATTAGTGGGTGGTGCGTGGCAGGAAACCCCTGTGGCTAGGCTTATGTAGGCCCCAGGACCAATAGAACAGTACTCACCTACAAACCTCTGTGTACCACAGGCAACATCAGCCAGGGCCCAATCATGGTCAATAATGATCTCTACACTCACCATAGGTACAGTACAATGTCTGTGTGTTTGGTCTAATGGTAATCTACCACTCATACATGCACCACTGATGATGACTTATGTAAATACACACCAAGCAGTCACTAATCACGTGTCCACACATGATCCAGGAACACACAGAGGCTGTGAGTAGCAATGGAAATACACCTGACACACAGAGACACATCCTGCAATGGTGTTCTCACTCATGAGATATGGTGTACAGAACATGCCAGGGTGCTGAATGGAGGCACAGCAATGCTGTGGACATGGGTGCAGTGGGTTCCAGGGGGACGGCCGTCACCTACAAACAGAAGCCATGCATCACATCCATGTATAACGTTGGTAATGGGGACCAACTACAGTTGCACTGCATGCTGTTCAGCCCCACGTGTCCTGCATGCTGACATGTGTTTAATTACAGGTATGTGTGTGATACTGTACTGCACCATCGCCTGCTATTGTATGTGTTATGGGGTTGTGGGAGCTGTCTGTAGGTGATGTCTGGTGTAGTGTATGGGTTGCCATGTATGTCGATTGCATGTCTGTATGTCTGTGTGTGTGGTCATGAATGCACACACACGTGTGTGTGTGTGTGTGTGTGTGTGTGTTTACTGTTTAGCTGTGTTGTACAGGTCTTACAGTCTGTTCCCTTTTTTCCCCTCACAGGTGGCGAGGTGGGGCTCGATCCCCCCACAGGGAATCTGGTGTCACTGATACAGACAGTTACCATGAAGATAGGTGTGTTGAGGCACAGGAAGGGTCATCAGGGGCTGCAGCTGGGCCACCAATTGACAACCCACATGTATCCACACCATCCATGCACACAGTCACACTGCCTCTACACACCTCATCATTATTGGCCCTAGCTTAGGGACAGTCTATGGTTAGCATGGGCCAGGACAGTGTGGTATCTATGGCACATGTGTCAGGACACAGCAGCCATAGCCAGATGTCTAGTGGGGTATCAAATAGGCAGATGTGCAGGGGTGCTCGTAGGAGCACTGCTGGACATCATGCACATGGCAGATGTGCAACCCCTATTTCAACTACAGGCATATTCCAGACTGTCATGGAGGTGCAGGCACGAATGGAACGGTACACAAGGCAGGGTCTAAGCGTGCAGAGGGCTCTTCATGCCTCTGAAACTGACAGCATCTGTGACCTAGTAGGTGCCATACTTAATTACACCGAGGTCATGGATAGATGGTGGGGTGAGACATTGGAACTCATCCAAAATGTCATGTCCATGCATCAGGACAGGGTGGGACGGTTGCAAAGGCCACGTGGATGTATGCCAGCAACATCAGCAGCTAGAGGTTGCCATGGGCATCCAAACAGTCACAGCCACTCCCGTAGTGGCAGTACCAGCCTCAGCACTGTGGGAGAGGCTGTCCAAAACCCGTCAGAGCAGACCACATGCACATGGCCCTAGCCAGTCCCAGGAGGGACATGGATCCAGTGGATGTTTGTCAAACTCGAGGGACAGTACTCGGTCTGGCTCTGTACCTGATACTGCCTGTAGCACCCCTGCCAGGCACAGGTCCCATGTCCATGGCTGGAGACAGTGAACTGCAAACCCTGCCAAGTACAGTCTGCATCTGTCCCACAATTCCCTGTATAGAGCAGCCACATGGAGGAACTGTGTGCATGCAGACACACACACATAAACAGCGAACCTAGGGCAACCACATACCTGCACACATGACATCACCAGTGGCCCATAACAATACTCAGCCCCCTCACACATGCACACATGTTGTCAATTGTATGGCTCAGCCTAGGCCTCTGACAAACCTACAACACACCCTGTGCATATGATGATACATGTGCCACTGCCTGACATCCGTAACATCGATGTAGGGACAGGCTAACATGGTTCTGATGCACAGAGTGACTGTACAACAGTGTTGCAATGGAATGATGTGTAGCATGTTGTCAGCAGTAAAGTGAAATGCTAATATCTTGGAAGGTGTAGCTGTGCAGCCATGATGCATGAGGGTGACTGTACAACAGTGTAACAATGGAATGATGTGTATCATGCTGTCAGCAGTAAAGTGAAATGCTAATATCTTGGAAGGTGTAGCTGTGCAGCCACGATGCATGAGGCTGACTGTACAACAGTGTTGCAATGGAATGATGTGTAGCATGTTGTCAGCAGTAAAGTGAAATGCTAATATCTTGGAAGGTGTAGCTGTACATCCATGATGCACAGGGTGACTGTACAACAGTGTAACAATGGAATGATGTGTAGCATGTTGTCAGCAGTAAAGTGAAATGCTAATATCTTGGAAGGTGTAGCTGTGTAGCCATGATGCATCCTAGCTTTAATTAACAATGCTGTATTGTTGTCACCAGTATCTGTTCAGATTGTGTTGTGTTTGTCCATGTGCCACATGGCTGATGGGTGTAGTGGTGTCAGCAGGCCTTCTACCATGGACATCAGTAAGTGTAGTGGGTGATACACATACCATAGCTGGGTACAACACACAGTGCCTTTGGTTAGGATGCAATACAGGTACAGGACTGTACACAAGGAGGTATTTCCCCGTGCAGGTAACACATCTGTTGCACATGTAATCCCACCAAGACAGCATAGGGACAACCACACAGTGGTAGATATGCGGTCTGCAATGTGGATGGCATTGAACATGCTAACACCAGGGTGTATGTCCCTCTCCCCACTCTACTGCGATCCTCACCTAAGTAACATGTGTGTGCCAACTACCCTTAGGAGGGTGTGAGGTGCTCAACTACTGTGAATGGTGTAGACAACAACTAACAACCTGATTACATACACTGTCCAGTATTACAGACAGCTATGTGGGGGGATAGATGCAACAGTAACTGCAATTATGGCAGTCGTGTCCACAAATGCCACACTCAGTGAGTTATAGCAACCCCAGTAGTGCTGCACACCTCAAAAGAGTGGAGGAGGGCATTGACACATCTATGACCTGTGAAGAACTGTATGCCCACAGGATGGTGCCTGTGGTATGTTGGCATATGCCAAGCAGTCCTGATGGAAACATATCCTGTGAACGAAGGTAGATCCCGTATGTATATTAATTTATTAATTTGTAGAATTTATGAACTAAGGGTTAGGTAGTTGCATTACTTTAACTAGAAATTAATTGATTAATTAATTAGTTAATTATTTAGGTGTTGGGTCTATTTAAAGTAAGGGAGGGAACTTTGACAATGACTCTGATTATGTTTCTGTGGTAGGAAATGAAAGTGCTAAGTCCGTTTTTTATGTCTGTTTGAAATCACTCCGTTTTGTGTCTGCTTGAACTTAAAATAAACTACTGGTATTTTATTCGAGTTTCGTTACTGAGGAGACCTTATTGGGCTTGGAATACAACTGAAGTTTTGTGGTGTTACATATATGCTGATACAGATATATATATATATATATATATATATATATATATATATATATATATATATATATATATATATATATACACATATACACATGTGACTACACATACACATACACATGCAGATATATGTATAGTCAGATATGTATGTAGGAGGTGCACACAATATGGAACAGCCAGTATGCCTACAGTTAACACCTGAACAACTGGACACTGTATGGGCTAAATATACAAATGTCAGTCATTGCCTGCAACATATACCCATAGAAAGGTCATAGTAAAGACACCACACACAGGTTTACAGAAATGGGACTCCTTTAATTGTGTACCATAATGGTTCTATATGCCATATCATACAGCTGTTCAAATACTGACAACCATATAAACAGAGTACTGCAACTGTGAAACAGTTACACTTATACAGTAGTCTGGAAAGGTTCACAACTGTTGCAGTCCAAGCCAAGCTCTTCAGAATGTACAATAGTGCTGACAGACTGGGTCACAGGGTGCCACAAAATCAACAGTATATACTGCAGGTGTTTAGTTCAGCAGCCTCTAACTACACTCTGTACAATCTCCGTAGGAGGTAAAGACGTTTTGTGATCCAATGGGTTGTACCTGGAACATATAAAGGCATAACGCACAGAACTGTCTGTATTGCAGGGGGCAGTAGGCTTGCAGTACCCCAAGTCATGTTAGTAGTTGCAATATAGGTGGAGTATACGGTACTGTACATCCACATACCTTGTGGCAGCTCACCCCTGATACCCCCACATTTGTAACAGCCTAGGTCATTTATGGTGCTCCCCACCTGGATTCAATAATACAAGACCATATACCACTGTTACATACACTGGCCTCTGCAGTGCATAAGGGTGCACATGTGTTGCTTAGGTGACACCCACACATATATGGACCCAGCCCCAGTGTATGTGCAGGAGAATCAACAGCAGTGTATTAATGGCAGCAATGGCAGTGTGATATACTCACAGCCCATTACAGAACAACCCCCAACAGCATGACAAATGTGCAGAGCATGGTATGTAAATGCGGACAGAAGCTGGAACACAGGCATATATGTGGAATACTGTTGCCCTACACTGAGTAAGGTGCTGGTGATACAGGATAGTCTGCAACATACCCATAGTCAGGGAATTGAGGTTAGATATAGACATGGATGTAGCCATGTGCCAGTAGCACGCAACACACACATTGCAAGTGTCATATCTAACACAGGGCTTGAGTGGTGGATGGACAACACATGATATGCATACCTATGCCCAGCAAGAAGTAGGCCCACAGTGGTGACCTATGCAGACAGACTGCATTCCAAGGTACACTAGTATGTACACACACACACACACACACACACACACACACACACACACACACACACACACACACACACACCCTGTAACACCAGTACTATGCTTAGCATTACATAACTCTACCCACAGTCTGTCTGTAGTTCATGAACCTCCTACAAATGTGTCCGCTCTGAGTGTGCATGTTCTCCTGTGAAAGGTATTGCTACCTGCTGCCTGTATCACTGATGCCCACACACAGGACGGATGTCCATCACTCAGGAAATATGAAGGGACCACGACCACATGCTGTAGGGATTTATAGTGGGTGCTTGCCATGGCAGTGGTAATTCAATGTAGTACATATGTGTCAGTGTGTGTATATATATATATATATATATATATATATATATATATATATATATATATATATATATATATATATATATATATATATATATATATATATATATATATATATATGGCTATCTGGATAGGTATATGTACATATATTTCCACCATATGTCCTGGACATGGATTGTAGCCGTACCCCAGCCCCTACAGTCCCAATGTCGTAGTGCAAGGGGATGTCAGGTATGTATAGCAGGTATATTACTAGACTGTTGCTACTGTCGTTGGGATTGTCTTCACAGACATGGTGTGTGTGGATGCTGAAATCTGCTTATAACATGTGTGCCATTGGCTACTGACAGACATCCTACGGACATCATTGTAAAGTACTGCTGCTAGCATGTAATGCCCCTGTGGAGTGCAGCAGAGATATTGGCCACTTTATATGGAACTCCGGGCACACCCTGTACAGGGTGTGCACGGTGTGCAGCAGAGATATTGGCCACTTTATATGGAACTCCGGGCACACCCTGTACAGTCCAGAGGTATGCACATATTCCCTTAGTGCACCATATGTGTACTAGGCCTGACAATATGGATGTAGACAGCCATGTAGATGCGTATAACACATAACGACTGGTATACATTTGGCACCATAGGTGTTGGAGTCACACACTCCTGTCTGGCCTGACACATAATGACTGCTGGTACAGGGGTGCCATGGAAACATACTACTCGCTAGATATTGACATACATCTGTACAGCATCCCACTAGTCTGTCTGACATACCTGACGTTTAAGGGAGGCCTGGCAGCAGTACATCTGGCAAGTATCTGCACATGACATCCCACTGGTTAAGTACACTCCACTGCTAGGCATGTAACAATGCACTGTGCAGGCTACAGGCAGATTGGCTCAACACTGGCCTACATCTTGTATGGAGGAATGCACATGTACTTGCATATATAGCAGGCTCAATAGCCATGTCACAGCACAGGGTAAGATACACCTGTGTGATAGTGCATTACCACAACCAATGTGAACACAGCCACAGCCACATATGGTAGGCTAGCATAATATTACAGTATGTGGACTATATGTTACACAGCATCCTCATATGTGCCAGTCACAGAATGTCCCTACATATACTGGACTGCTACACAGTTTGGTCTGATGGCTGTCTGTGGTATGGGACATGTGTGTGTGTGTATGGCCCTACAAACATGTACGACAAAATGGTACCATACAGTGGGGCAGCATGTAACATCTGATAGACGGGAAGCTCGGACAATGACATCTACCACAGTCTGTACACAGGCTAAAGTACATATCAACAATACACACACTGCCGACATTCACCACCATTACACAGACCTCAGTACTGTACTAACATCCACAGAATGTCCAGCTTATGTCATGAAATATAACCCCTACTGTACATGACATGTGTAGCAATCTGATATATCACTGGCTTGTTATCAGATATGATGACACTATTTATGGCGTATAGCACATATGCACCACTTCATGCATGCCATATGTACAAAGGTTGACAGTGGTGTGGCTGACAGCACATACACAGGGCCAGTATAGACATGTTGCTGTGATAACCTTGTATATTTTCCATTGTAACAGTGTTTGTTGCAACATATGTCCTATGAGGGATTTGAAGTCAGTAACTGTCATGGCCTTCACCATCTACATACTGCAATCCTCACACTACCTTCTGCATTTCACAGAGAGGTGCACTGTGGATAACACATGAAACCATTGGCACAACACTGTCCAGTCTGCCGATGTCCCTGCAGATGGGGATTCCTCATATACATGGAACTGACATGGCAGGTATTACTACATGTACGACAGGCATATCCAGACAAACACTATTAAACCACCATTACTCCAAGTGCAGTATAGCAGCACTTACAGTCTGTAGTCAGGTCGGGCACATCTCCCTCCTGTTTGTTGCCCTCTTTCCACAGTGTATGTTGTTGGAGGTGAATCCCCAATCCATCTGAGATGCTGTTTGCCAAACAATAGATCTAGTTCCTGCTCACAGTGACTGAAAAGGCCCAACACTACCATGAGGTTCCTAGGTATTGGAATGTGTTTCCATGCAATTGGCTATGGAATTGTTACCACAGCTGATCCACATGCAATCAGCTAGGGGAGGGCTGCAATTCATGCAGAGGCCATCAGCTGATCATGAGCATCACATCAAATACACATGCTGCTGCCTAAGCAAGGCAGATGTGGGTCTCCACATCCACCAGAGAGGGAGTGGGGGAGGCAAACAGAGGCAAGTACATATCAAGGAGCAGTGGGAGTGTAAAACTGAAGCATGTTTGTGTCACACATCTACCAGCACAGGGTATCAAACCCCCGGCAACTATGTAGTGCTATCACAGTTCGATGCAGTTATTGCATGCACCACATGGCTTACCTGATGTGAAGCACTCAGAACATATATGTGAGGGTGAGTGACAACTGCAACAGAGATACAGTAGATATATGGTAGGTGTCGTACACATGCCTGTCTGCATGAATAGGTGCCAGCGTGAACACAGGCACACTCATACAGGGAAGCACACACATTGACACACTTGGCAGGGCCAGGAGTGTAACTCATCACTAGTGGGATTGCCACAACACATCAATGTGCAGGTATCACATGCACCACACGAGTCATACGGAGACCATATAGGCAAAGAGTAAAAGGAGATGTCACACATCAGACAGCATGCTTCAGTATGCCCTGGGGGGGTTGCAGTGAGTGTTGATGTGGACATACGCACCATACAGCACACACACACAAACACACAGGGTGCCAGTTCTGGCATGCATGGGTGCATGTCTACACAGGTGTGTGGTGGTCAACTGTGCCAACAGGCTGTACAAGGGTAGATGATGGGTATACCTTGGCATCAGGCCACATGACAATGGTCTGCATTGTGGCTCAAGCCTGTAGTTACTGAATTTGCCCACACAGATGGGTATTGCATCCCCCATCCAGTCACCTGGGTGACTATTGTGTGTGGCCAATGCTGTACATCACATGCCATGTATGTGTTCCTTAGTCCATGACATGGATGGTGTCTGGGATGTGCACACCTCCCACATGTATGTACAGTGACATGTGGAACTGTACCTGGGGTGTCTGGCCCATGTTGTGAACACAGATTATCATCGGATGTGCCAGTCTTGCCCACCTGTGGCAGGAACTGGTACTGGGCAGTAGGTTTACCCTTCACCTACATTGATGGCATGCCAGCAGCATTCCCTGATGTCAGTGTCATCTGTCCATACAGGACATGTTGTTAGGCATGGAATGTCCATTGTGAGTCACATGTGAAGGCACCACAGGTGGTGCAGGTGTCCATTGGGGAACATGGTAGAGGTGCACTGTCTGCATGTATGTGCATAGTGGACAGATGGGCAGGGTAACATGCCCTCTGTAGCCCACTGCTATCACTGCATAGCTACTATCAGTGGCCAATATGCAGTGTACTACCCATGTACTGGCTGCTGCCTAAGCATGTGTGTTCATATGACACATGGGTTGAGTGTGTGCTCTAGGTAATAGTGGGGTTGCTAACTTGGATTGTCTGCCTTGATGTCACATGTATGGGTATGGCTTTGCACCCCAGCATCCCAGCGAATTTACATCTGTTATCCCGGTATGGTTGACATTGTTATATATAGTAGGGCCACCATAAAATAAATTAGCAAAACCCCTGACACAATGCCCACACACTCACCTCTACACAGGATACGGGTTACATACACAGACACACACACACACACACACACACACACACACACACACACACACACACACACGCACACACACACACACACACACACACACACACACACACACACACACACACACACCTGTGATGTCTGGGAGTAGAACCCCTACCTAACTACTTTATTACACTACAGCACTACGCAGATATAGTACATGCCACAGACATTACATTACTGGAGTACTATTTCCCTACAGATGTATTTCACAGTGAATGACATCAGCAGGATTACCAAAGTAGGGCATTTCAACTGTACTGCAAGTGACAGTCTAAAATGCATTTCTCCCTACACAGACAGTGAGACACACACAAAACATCCACAACTGACATATGTGGTTATAGAACCCCTGATCGAGGTCTGTATCACACTACAGCATGGAGCTGTTATGGGATGCAGTGCAGGGATTGCTAGAGACATCCTTCCCCAAAGGTGTATTTCAAATTGAATGACATCAGCAGGTTTACCAAAGTAGGGCATTTCAACTGTACTGCACGTGACTAGCCTAAAATACATTGCTCCCCACACAGACAGTGAGACACACACATAACATCCACAACTGACATGTGTGGGTATAGAACCCTGATTGAAGTCTATGTCACACTACAGCATAGAGCTGTTATAGGCCACACCACAGGGATTACTAATGAACTTTCTTCCCAAAGTTTTACTTCACAATGAATGACATCAGCAGGATTGGCAATGTAGGGCATTTGAAATGTACTGTGAGTGAGTAGCCTATGATGCATTGCTCCATACACAGACATTGAAACACACACAAAACATCCAGAACTGCCATGGGTGGAGATAGAACCCTACCACAATTCTACAACACAACAGCAGTACGCAGTTACAGGATGCCTTTCAGAGATTACCGGGCTATGACTTTTCCACAGGTGTATTTCTAGGTGTGTGACATCAGCAGCCTTGCCAAAGTTGAGTATGTGTATTGTACTGGGTGTGAGTGGCCTAAAAAGCATTGTTCTCTACTCAGTCAGACAAACACAGATTCGCACACCAACACACACACACACACACACACACACACACACACACACAGTTGCCAGGTCTGGGGTTAGAACACGTACCTCATAACTTTATCACACTAGAGCAGTATGCAGTTACAGGATGCCCTACAGAGATTACTGGGCTATGACTTTCCCACAGGTGTATTTCTAGTTGAGTGACATCAGCAGCCTTGCCAAAGTCAAGTATGTGTATTGTATGGGGTGTCCGTGGCCTAAAAAGCATTGTTCTCTACTCAGTCAGACACACACACAGATTTGTACACCAACACACACCATTGCCAGGTCTGGGGTTAGAACACCTACGTCATTATTTTATCACACTAGAGCAGTATGAAGTTACATGACATGCTACAGAGATTTCTGGGCTATGATTTCCCCAGAGGTGTATTTCTAGGTGAGTGACATCAGCAGCCTTGCCAAAGTCGAGTATGTGTATTGTATGGGGTGTGAGTGGCCTAAAGAGCATTGCTCTCTACTCAGTCACACACACACACAGATTTACACACCAACACACACAAAGTTGCTAGGTCTGGGGTTAGAACACCTACATCACTATTTTATTACATTAGAGCAGTATGCAGTTACAAGACATGCTACGGAGATTACTGGGCTATGGCTTCCTCAGAGGTGTATTTCTAGGTGAGTGACATCAGCAGCCTTACCAAAGTCAAGTATGTGTATTGTACGGGGTGTGAGTGGCCTAAAAAGCATTGCTCTCTACTCAGTAAGACACACACACACACACACACACACACACAGATTCACACACCATCACACACACACAGTTGCCAGGTCTGGGGTTAGAACATCTACCTTACTACTTTATCACACTACAGCAGTACACAGTTACAAGGCACACTACAGAGATTACTGGGCTATGATTTCCCCAGAGGTGTATTTCTAGGTGAGTGACATCAGCAGCCTTGCCATAGTTGAGTATGTGTATTGTACGTGTTGTGAGTGGCCTAAAAAGCATTGCTGTCTACGCAGTCAGACACACACACACTCACACACACACACACACACACACACACACACACACACACACACACACACACACACACACACACACACACACACACACACACACATTCACACACTTGACAAGTCTGGGGTTAGAATACCTACCAAACTATTTTATCACACTACAGCAGTACGCAGTTACAAGATGCGCTATGGAAATTACTGGGCTATGATTTCCCCAGAGGTGTATTTCTAGGTGTGTGACATCTGCAGCTTTGCCAATGTTGTGTGTATGAACTGTACTGAGTGTGAGTAGCCTAGAAAGCATTTCTCTCTACACAGGCAGAGACCGAAACACCCACACATACACACACTCACACAGTTGCCAAGTCTGGGGTTAGGACTACTACTTAACTAGTTTATCAGTACAGTAGTACACAGTTATGGGACACGCCATGGGGATTACTGAGCTACACCTCCCGCAAAGGTGTATTTCACATTGGATGACCTCAGCAGGCTTGTCATGATACTGCTATGGGGAGGGCAGTGTGTGCATGGGCCATAACCCATTCATGTTGGGGTTGACATGCCACATGCTGGCACACACGGGGTCATATGCCACAGGTACATGTATACAGCTAATAGGTGACATCTTCCTTGTACAGTCATGTTGCACAGCTGGCACATGCAACATGCCATCATGCTGACAGATACTGGTGGCTAGTATCTGCAGTGAGTGACAACTGCACCTCATGTGTTAGGGGCCCTTTGACTGTGTGCTGTGTGGGACAGGCGCAGATGTCTCCTTGTCATGGTCACCCTCTTCAACATATCTATGTCCGTCTACCTTTGGCTTATTATAGTGTGTTGTCCTTACATATATGTCTGTATTCCTATCCACTGTGTGCGCAAGGCAGGAGTGGTGCATACTGACATGTGTCTGCACTGAGAACTGCAACTGCCAGATATGTCTGGTCCACTGTTGTTTGCTGATATGGCCTTCCTGTGTTTAAGTGTGTGAGCAGGCCCAGTATGGGCTTTCAGTATGTTGTTGACTGACATTGCCTTCATTCCTCTAAGTGTGTGAGCATGCCCAGTATGGCCATCTATATTGCATGTGTGGATCAAGTCCAGGTGGTTTGTACTGTGGTTCTGACCTTTGTGCTGCACACCGACAGGTAGCATGCTGTGTCTGTAGGGTATACATCAGTCATTTGGCATTGACTGCTGTTACATTTCTGCTTAGCGGGAACAGATCGTAGCTTTCACTGCCTACATATTAGTTTCTGACTTCCTAGCCTTCACAACTAACATTCAACTGAATGGCCTGCTGTTGTCTGTCTGTGTAGGGCTAGGGTAGGGGTTACCCATGGGGCTCATTCAGAGGCCATAGTACAGCATTTGTTTGTGTTTGTCTACACCTATCCTGCTGGCTGTGACTGTTGTTGGGTATGTGCCCCCCCCAACTGGCATGTGTGAGTCACTTACCTTGTGGGTGTCTCAGTATTGAGGGTGGTGATGCAGGGCTGCCTATGTTGGATGAACATAGTACACTCCCTATACATGGTTGAGCATAGGTAGTGTCATGTTTGGCATCCCTTTTACTGTATGTGCTAGTCGGAGAGAGGTGCAATTCCCTGGGTCTCTACTGTGTCAGTGCATGTGCTATGCATTGCCTCTTTGCCAAGGCCAGGGCATACTGGGCACACCTCCTTCTGCCTACTGGAGAGGCTCAGGTTTTTCCTCCTCTGATTCACTCTGTGCCTGTGCAGGCTTTGGCACTGGTGGGGGGCTGTGTGGCCCTGCCCCGTGCTGTTCCTGCAGCAGCTGTTTCCACAGGATCATATTGTGTAGCATGGCACATACAAGGACAATTTGGGTACATGTAGTTGGTGAGCACTGCAAGGCTCCACCGGATGTGTACAGGTACCAGAACTGTGACTTGAGCATCCCAAACACAAGCTCTATTATGATTCATGTTTGTGCGTGTGTGTCATTATGGAGTTCTTGTTCAGGTGTGTATGCATTTCTGATTGGTGTCATCAGCCATGTCTCCAGTGTGTATCCAGCATCCCCACTAGGTGACCATGTGGGATGTCCCCATTGGCAAATGTCTGCTACAGCTGCATGAGATGCCAGATGTGGGAATTGTGGTAGCTTCCTGGGCTGCCAGCACACACATTTATTATTATGCCCTAGGCATCACACATGACCTGGCAGTTGATGGAGGGGAAGCCCTTGCGGTTGATGTAGACCCTATGCCACTCAACTGGTGGTGCTTTAATGCACATAGGCATGCAGTTTATTGCACCCACTACCTCAGGGTATTCTGCTATCTGGTGCAAGAGACACATATTGCTGGCCAATGTCTCATGGGTGATGGGGAAATATACATGCTCACCGACATGTGCTGACATGGCATCCAGGAACTGGTGGTGTACCCTGGATGCTGATCCCTGCGAAATCCCCATCATATCCCCAGTTGGCCTTTGGAAGGTACCTGTAGCTAGTATTCTAAGACCTACACATACCTTGGTATCCACTGGGATGGGTTCCCCTCTGTTAGTTCTGTGTGTGAGGCTGGGCCGGCACAGCTCAACAATTTGCTGTAGGAGGTCCCTGTCCACCCTATAGCGCTCCACTATCTCCAGCTCATGTAGCCCTTGATAGGTTACCGTGGGTCTGTACACTCTTCTCCGTCTCCTCACTGTGGGCTGCTCAGCAGCATTCACATCCTCACCACCCTCAGCCTCTTTCACATGCTGGTTTATGATAGCAAAAGCAGCCCCTAACATTTTTTCACTTGCTTTCGTTTTGTAAAATTTCCCCATCTGTATACACCGGTGGTGCAGGGTTTTTGGGAAGAACAAGTGGGAAAGGTGTTTGCATAGTTTATAGTGGTGTGCTGGGCTGGGCTGGTCTGCTGCCTGTGTAATTGTCTGTTTCTGATACATTTCACCTGGCAGCTCAGCTGGTTCTCCTTGATTACCTTCCTACTGCTGTTTTCCCTTCCCATTGCCTCCCTGTTTCAGCCAGTGTGTGCGCCACGCAAACAGAGTGCTCATATGTGCACAGACTGCTTTTTCTTGGTTTAATTTCCTTTTTCTTCCTGTAGGACCTGGTGCGTGGCGTGCACACCCGCTTACACTTTGTAAAGTGTGCTAGGCAGGTTTAGACACACCCCTAGCTTAGCTGTGCTAACCTAGGAGCAATCTCGAGCCACAGGTCTCCAATCCATTTACAGTATGCCTGACACTCCCTCCCATGATGTCACCTATATCCTAGTCTTGCACACAGCTATTTATACTCTTACACTCTTGGGACCTGCCTCACACCCTGAGAAAACCTTGGATTCAATAACCTTTCCCTCATTTGCATAGGAGTGCCTACTAATGATAGTTACATGTCCCACACTGAGCCTCCCCCCTTAGCAACCACTACTCACTGGCGAAGTTGTCTTTTGCCTGCCATTGACTTGCATGGCAGAATACTGATTTTTGTTAGAATGCTCATTTTTCAATTTATTTTATTATTTTCCCCTGATCCCATTTGCGTGCCGCTGCCCTATGCTTACACAGCCGAGATCGGCAAGAAAAAAATTAAAGTTGTTTTATTTATTTATTTTTTTTTTACGGTTTGCAATGCCAATGGCTTTCTATTTGGCCATTGGCATGCTTCCTCAATAATATGCAGCCTTTATTTGGAGCTGTCATAGTTCCATTTTGGAATTTGCACAAATGTACTTGGTTAGTAACTAAGTACACGTATGCAGATTGCACTTGTATTGCATGGACTATTGCAAACTTCCTGGATTGCAATATCACCTCATTTGCAGGGATTTCTCCAGCTGATTTGCATACCAGGGCATAGTCTGTGGAAGATTAGTGCTGGAGCTCTCGTGCACGCCCCTGCCGCCTGTTCCTGGATCGCATGGCAGACATATTGCCTGTGTGAGCTACTGCACTCATCTTGCACTCCGTGTAGGCTTTTGAGAATCTGGGGGTATCTCAATCAAATTCTAGAGACTTCTTCCATTTTTACTTGAGTGTACAATCTGTATCACTCAAAGAAATTTAAATTATATAAAATATTATTTACTTATTTATTGCAACTCAAGAACATAACCACAAACTGAAGCATGAGTATATAAAAGTCAACCAAAATACGATTTATTCAGGCAAGTGCTTTCACTACACTGATTTTGTCATTATATTCTTGAGTTGCTTGTTTTGTTTTACTATTATGGCAATTAATTTACATGTGGGCTTATCTTTGTGTGTTGTTATCTATTTATTGCCTTGTGTTTACCATTAAGTTCTGACTGGTGACCCAGGCCCATTTTCAGTAGAGGCTCAGAGAGAAAAGCACCATTAAAGTTACAAAAATTATAAAAAATGTACAGAGGAAAAATAATTTAATTTTCTTAACAGTAGGAATGGGGTTTTGGAATCATGCAATAAGTAAAGCAATCAAGACAGAGGTTAATACAATTTGATTTCTATAAGAGTGCAGCATTTACATATACAGCAATGTACACATAATGTACACGAGTGCAGCATTTACATATACAGCAATGTACACATAATGTACACGGATGCAGCATTTACATATACAGCAATGTACACATAACGTACACGAGTGCAGCATTTACATATACAGCAATGTACACATAATGTATACGAGTGCAGCATTTACATATACAGCAATGTACACATAATGTACACGAGTGCAGCATTTGCATATACAGCAATGTACACATAATGTACACGAGTGCAGCATTTACATATACAGTAATGTACACATAATGTACACGAGTGCAACATTTACATATACAGCAATATATGCATAATGTACACGAGTGCAGCATTTACACATACAGCAATGTACACATAATGTACACGAGTGCAGCATTTACATATACAGCAATGTACACATAATGTACACGAGTGCAGCATTTACATATACAGCAATGTACACATAACGTACACGAGTGCAGCATTTACATATACAGCAATGTACACATAATGTACACGAGTGCAGCATTTACATGTACAGCAATGTACACATAATGTACACGAGTGCAGCATTTGCATATACAGCAATGTACACATAATGTACACGAGTGCAGCATTTACATATACAGCAATGTACACATAATGTACATGAGTGCAGCATTTACATATACAGCAATGTACACATAATGTACACGAGTGCAGCATTTGCATATACAGCAATGTACACAATGTACACGAGTGCAGCATTTACATATACAGCAATATACAAATTTCATTTACACAGGACTGATGAAAAGCAGTAGATAGTTATAAATATAGATAGGTTTTATGTACATTATTTACAGGATAATGTAGGAGAGCTGGAGAGTTAGAGGTTGGTGATAATTTAGAGATCTGAGAAAGAGAGAGAGTAAGTCAGTGTGTGAATAAGGAGAGTGTCAGTTGGAGTTTAGGTGCTGTATTAGATTGTGCTTATAGTTAGATGTACGTCTGTCCTGTTTTAGTGAGACAGGCAGGGAGATCCACTGTTTGGTGACACAGAATGAGTATAGTGAGTGTCAAGTTGTATTATGGGATTTGGAAGTTATTATTAGGCTCTGATTACCTGACTGAAGGCACCATGGTGAGGAGTAGTGTTTGGGAATGTTTTTTAGAGAAGGGCATTTATGTAGTTTGTGTATTATTTTGTGGGCAATTTGAAGTTGAGCGATTGTAAGGTGATCAGGTAGTTCTAGCCAGTTGAGCATCTTTAATGTTAAACAGTGGTATATACGGTAGCATGCAATAGTGTTAAACAGTAGTGTATATGGTAGGATGCATTAGTGTTAAACAGTGGTGTATATGGTAGGATGCATTAGTGTTAAAAAGTGGTGTGTACAATAGGATGCATTAGTGTTAAATAGTGGTGTGTATGGTAAGATGCATTAGTGTTAGTGGTGAGTACAGTAGGATGCATTAGTGTTAAACAGTGGTGTGTACTGTAGGATGCAATAGTGCTAAGCAGTGGTGTGTAGGGTAGGATGCATGAGTGATTAATAGTGGTGCATATGGTAGGATGCATTAGTGTTACACAGTGGTGTGTATGGTAGAATGCATTAGTGTTAAGCAGTGGTGTGTAGGGTAGGATGCATTACTGTTTAATAGTGGTGTGTATGGTAGAATTCATTAGTGTTACACAGTGGTATGTATGGTAGGATATTTCTTTTGTTTAATAGTGGTATGTACAGTAGGATGCACTAGTATTACAGTGGTGTGTACAGCAGGATGCAATAGTGCTAAACAGTGGTGTGTAGGGTAGGATGCATTATTTATTTATTGACATTTGTTAACCGGGTTTGTCCAACTGGGCGTGTGGCCCATTTTTAGTGGTGACCCGAGGAGAAAAGCTCCAGTAGCACATTTTTAAGCAAGTACAATTTTAAACAATATTGATATAGTAGCAGTTATAGTAAAAAGATTCACATATGTTGGGTTACATGAATAAAAGTTAAAGTTACATTAAAAAAAAGCTTAGTAACATAATTTTACATTGATATCATTCAATAGGTTAACAATAACATTTTTTTGTTTGTATACAATTATGCAAATGCATAGTAGACACATTGGAGAGAGAGGTGTAATGAAGTACTAAGTATGGTCTTATAGAGGTTACATAAAGGGAAGGAAGACTAGGTGGGGTCATGGCAAGGGCAGGTCCTGAAATTGAGAAAATAAGCTTTTAGTTCATTTTTAAAGTGTGAGGTATTGGAGATTGAACGTAAGTCAAGGGGAAGTTTGTTCCAAGCATGGGCAAGGGAGTGTTTGTAGAGTAGTTTGCCTACTGATCTTTTTGGGTGGTAGACATCAAGTAATTGTTGGTTAGACGTACGAAGGGTCTGGGATGGTTTGTAGATGGAGACTAAGGAAGATAGAGAAGGGCAGAAGGAGGTTTTATAAAGAATAGAGTATAGCATATGAAATTGATAAGATAGCATAAATTGGGGAAGTTCAAGCCATTGAAGAGAGTTTAAAGAAATGCAGTGGTGTGAGTTGTATGGGGAGGTAGTAATTAATCTGGCTATTTTATGGTAAGTCTGTTGGAGTTTCTTTAGAGTGGAGGCCTGGAAATTGGTAAGAACTGGGGCAGCATATAAGAGGGAGGGGAGGGGGAGTGCCTGGCCCAGGGTAAGTCTAGATTCAGGGGTTAAGAATTGTTTGTTCCGATATAGCAGATGTAGTTTCTGGTTTGTTTTTTTTTCTACACTGGAGTATGTGTAGGTTGAACTTTAGTTCACCATTGATAACTACTCCTAGGAGTTTTTGTGTGGGTGTCAGGTTGGATAGTTGTGTTGTTAGAAGATTTAATAAAAAGGTGGTTTTGTGATGAGAAAGGGAACGGGGAAGGAAAAGGAGGAGTTTGGTCTTTTTGGGATTTAGGATAAATAGGTTGTGAGAGAGCCATTGTTCAGTGGATAGTACAGCCTGTTGGGTCAGGGAGTGTAGTTCAGGAATGGTATTTGAGATGGATATAAGTGTAGAGTCGTCGGCATACTGAATAAGGGAGGATTTTTTGCATGAGGTGTAAAGATCATTGGTGAAGATGTTAAACAAAAGTGGTCCCAAGATGGAGCCTTGGGAAACACCAGTGGAGATGGGAAGGAAAGGTGAGGAGGATGAGAGCCATTTGAGAGATTGCTCCCTGCCAGATAGGTAATTATTAAACCAGGCAAGTGCGGAGGGGGTGAGGTGGAGATTTGTGAGTTTGGACAATAGAGGATGAGAGACAGTATCAAAGGCTTTGGAGAGATCTAGGAAGAGACAGGAAATGAGTTTATTGTTGTCTAGGGCCTCTGCAATGATATGAGTGAAGGAGAGGAGGGCAGTGGTGGTGCTGTGGTGAGAACGAAATCCATGTTGGGTAGGGGTAAGTAAGTGATGCATGAGGAGGTAATTGAGAAGCTGCAAGTGAATACATTTTTCTAATATCTTGGAGAGAAGGGATAGAATGGCAATGGGTCGGTAGTTTGAGGGGTCAGTAGAGTTTCCACCTTTAGGAAGAGAGATAGTAAAGAAAGATTTCCAAAGGGTGGGCACAGTTGATTCCAGAATAGATTGATTAATTAGTATAGATATAGGATAGGCAATTGAGTCAGCAGCTAGTTTGAGGAATGTAGGAGATAGATTGTTAGTGGAAGCAGAGCAAGGTTTTAGCTTGAGTAGTAGAGATTTGATGTAAGTAATGGGGACTTACTCAAATGAAAACAAAGTTGTGTTAGTGGGAGTTGGAGGGGTAGGTGTCAAAGTAGAGTTTGGCTTAGAGGTTACCAGATTTTGGATGAAAGATATAAAGTGTTTATTCAGGAGGGTAGCTGTTTCCTGAGAGGAAGAGTTAGCGTATGGGGAGGGATTAGAGGGCTTTCTAGGATAGAGGATGTTGTTGAGAGCTGACCAAGATTTTCGAGGTTTGGATTTGTTGTTAAGCTGAGCAGAGCTATAGTATAACTTTGTGTCATTAGTTGTAGGTTTTTTTTGCAAGATTCCTCAGTTGCCTGTATTTTTGAAGAAGAGGTGTACAGTAGGATGCATTAGTGTTAAACAGTGATGTGTATGGTAGGACGCATTAGTGTTAAGCAGTGGTGTATACAGTAGGATGCATTAGTGCTGAACAGCAATGTCTACAGTTGGATGCATTAGTGTTAAGCAGTGTTGTGTACAGTAGGATGCATTAGTGTTAAACAGTGGTGTGTACAGTAGGATGCATTATTGTAAACAGTGGTGTGCATGGTAGGATGAATTAGTGTTAAGCACTGGTGTGCACAGTAGGATACATTAGTGGTAAACATTGGTGTGTACGGTAAGATGCATTAGCATTAAACAGTGGTGTGTACAGTAGGAGGCATTAGTGTTAAACAGTGGTGTGTACGTTAGGATGCATTAGTGTTAAACAGTGATTTGTATGGTAGGATGCATTAGTGTTAAGCAGTGGTGTGTATAGTAGGATGCATTAGTGCTGAACCACGATGTGTACAGTAGGATACATTAGTGTTAAGCAGTGTTGTGTACAGTAGGATGCATTAGTGTTAAGCAATGGTGTGTACAGTAGGATGCATTAGTGTTAAACAGTGGTTTGTACAGTCGGATACATTAGTGTTAAGCCGTGGTGTATACTATAGGATACATTAGTGTTAAACAGTGGTGTGTATGGTAGGATGCATTAATGTTAACTAGTGGTGTGTACAATAGGATGCATTTATGTTAACTACTAGAGTGTATGGTAGGATGCATTAGTGTTAAGCAGTGGTGTGTATGGGAGGATGCATTAGTGTAAACAGTGATGTGTATGGTAGGCTGCATTAGTGTTAAGCAGTGTTGTGTACAGTAGGATGCATTAGTGTTAAGCAGTGGTGTGTAGGGTAGAATGCATTAGTGTTTAATAGTGGTGTGTACGGTAGGATGCATTAGTGCTACACAGTGGTGTATATGTTAGGATACATTATTGTTAAGCAGTGGTTTGTACAGTAGGATACATAAGTGTTAAGCAGTGGTGTGTATGGTAGGATGTACTAGTGTTAAACAGTGGTGTGTATAGTAGGATGCATTAGTACTACACAGTGGTGTGTATAGTAGGATGCATTAGTGTTAAGCAGTGGCATGTATGGTAAGATGCATTAGTGTTAAGCAGTGGTGTGTACAGCAGGATGCACTAGTGTTAAGCAGTGATGTTTACGGTAGGACACAGTGTTAAGCAGTGGTGTGTACAGTAGAATGAATTAGTGTTTAATAGTGGTGTATGCAGTAGGATGCATTACTGTTAAGCAGTGGTTTGTACAGTAGGATATATGACTGGTAAGCAGTGGTGTGTGCAGTGGGATGCATTAGTGCTAAGTAGTGGTGTGTACTGCAGGATGCATTAGTGTTAAACAGTGGTGTGCATGGTAAGATGCATTAATGTTAAACAGTGGTGTGTACAGTCAGATGCATTTGTGTTAATCAGTGGTGTGTACAGTAAGATGCATTAGTATTGAGCAGTGGTGTGTACAGTAGGACACATTAGTGTTTAATAGTGGTGTGTACAGTAGGATGCATTAGTATTAAACAGTGGTGTGTACGGTAGGATGCATTAGTTTTAAACACTGGTGTGTATAGTAGGGTGTATTAGTGTTACACAGTGGTGTGCATGGAAGGAAACATTATTGTTAAGCAGTGATGTGTACAGTAGGATGCATTAGTGTTAAACACTGGTGAATACAGTAGGATGCATTAGTGTTAAACAGTGGTGTGCACAGTAGAATGCATTAGTGTTAAACAATGAAGTATACAGTAGGGTGTGTTAGTGTTAAGCAGTGTTTGGTATGTACAGCAGGATGCAGTAGTGTTAAACAGTGGTGTGTACAGTAGGACACATTAGTGTTAAACAGTGGTGTGTACAGGATGCTGCCTTAGTGTTAAACAGTGGTGTATACAGTAGGATGCATAAGTGTTAAGTAGTGGTGTGTATGGTAGGATGCCATAGTATGAACAGAGGTGTGTATGGTATGATGCATTAGTGTTAAACAGTGGTGTGTAGGGCAGGATGCGTTAGTGTTAAACAGTGGAGCGTATGGTAGGATGTATTAATGTTAAACAGTGGTGTGTACAGTAGGAAGCCTTTATGTTAACTACTGGTGTGTATGGTAGGAAGCATTAGTGTTAAGCAGTGGTGTGTATGGTAGGATGCATTAGTGAAAACAGTGGTGTGTATGGTAGGATGCATTACTGTTAAGCACTGGTGTGTACAGTAGGATTCATTAATGGTAAACAGTTGTGTGTATAGTAAGATGCATTAGTGTTAAACTGTGGTGTGTACAGTAGGATACATTAGTGTCAAACAGTGGTGTGTTTGTTAGGATGCATTAGTATTAAACAATGGTATGTATAGTAGGATGCATTAATACTGAACAGCAGTGTTTACAGTAGGATGCATTAGTGTTAAGCAGTGGTGTGCACAGTAGGATGCATTAGGGTTAAACAGTGGTTTGTGCAGTCGGATACATTAGTGTTAAGCAGTGGTGTATACGGTAGGATGTATTAATGTTAATCAGTGGTACTTACCATATTATGTTTTCATGTTAACTACTACTGTGTATGGTAGGATGCATTAGTGTTAAGCAGTATGGGAGGATGATTAATGTAAACAGTGGTGTGTATGGTAGGCTGCATTAGTGTTAAGCATTGGTGTGTTAGTGGTAATCCATGGTGTGTACAGTAGGATGCATTAGTGTTTAACCATGGTGTGTACTGTATGATGCATTAGTGTTTAGCAGTGTTGTGTATGGTAGGTTTCGTTAGTGTTAAACAGTGTTGTGTATGGAAGGATGCATTAGTGTTAAGCAGTGATGAGTACAGTAGGATGCATTAATGTTAAACAGTGGTGTGTACAGTAGGATGCATTACTGTTAAACAGTGGTGTGTACAGTAGGATGCATTAGTGTTAAGTAGTGGTGTATATAGTAGGATGCATTAATATTACTCAGTGGTGTGTACCATAGTATGCTTTCATGTTAACTACTAGTATGTACGGTAGGATGCATTAGTGCTAAGCAGTGGTGTGTACAGTAGTATGCATTAGTGTTAAGCAGTGTTGTGTATGGTAACTTTCATTAGTGTTAAACAGTGGTGTGTATGGTAGGATCTATTAGTTTTTAACAGTGGTGTGTATGGTAGGATGTATTAGTGTTTAACAGTGGTGTACAGTAGGATGCATTAGTGTTTAACAGTGGTGTGTACAGTAGGATGCTTTAGTGTTAGGCAGTGGTGTGTACAGTAGGATGCATTGGTGCTAAACACTGGTGTATACAGTAGGATGCATTAGTATAAAACATTGGCTTGTATGGTAGGACACATTAGTGTTAAGTTGTGATATGTATAGTAGGATGCATTAGTGTTAAGCAGTGGCATGTACCGTAGGATGCATTAGTTTTAAACACTGGTTTGTACAGTAGGATGCATTAGTGTTAAACAGCTGTGCATACAGTAGGATGCATTAGTGATTTATAGTGGTGTGTATGGTAGAATGCATTAGTGTTACACAGCGGTGTGTACTGTAAAATGAATTAATGTTAAGCAGTGGTGTGTAGGGTAGGATGCATTATTGTTTAATACTGGTGTGTACGGTAGTATGCATTAGTTTTACACATTCATGTGTATGGTAGGATACATTAGTGTTAAGCAGTGGTGTGTACAGTAGGATGCATTAATGTTAAACAGTTGTAAGTAAGGTAGGATGCATTAGTAATTTATAGTGGTGTGTAAGGTATGATACATTAGTATTATACAGTGGCGTGTACTGTAAAATGAATTATTGTTAAGCAGTGGTGTGTAGGGTAGGATGCATTAATGTTTAATAGTGGTGTGTATGGTTGGATGCATTAGTGTTACACAGTGGTGTGTATGGTAATATACATTAGTGTTAAGCAGTGGTGTGTATGGTATGATGCATTAGTGTTAAACAGTGGTGTGTATGGTAGGATGTATTAGTGTTAAACAGTGGTGTGTATGGTAGGATACATTAGTGTTAAACAGTGGTGTGTATGGTAGGATGCCATACTATTATACAGTGGTGTGTACAGTAGGATGCATTAGTGTTAAGCAGTGGTTTGTATGGTAGGATGCATTAGTGTTAAACAGTGGTGTGTACAGTAGGATGCATTAATGTTAAACCATGGTGTGTATGGTAGGATGCAATAGAGTTAAGCAGTGGTGTGTACAGTAGGATGCATTAGTGTTAAGCAGTGGTGTGTACAGTTTGACACATTTGTATTAAGCAGTGTTGTGTAAAGTAGTATACATTAGTGTTAAACAGTGGTGTACAGTAGGATGCATTAGTGTTTAACACTGCTGTGTATAATAGTATGCATTAGTGTCAAACAGTGGTGTGTGTAGTAGGATACATTAGTGTTAAGCAGTGGTGTGTATGTTAGGCTACATTAGTGTTAAGCTGTGGTGTGTATGGTATGATGCATTAGGGTTAAGCAGTTGTGTGTACTATAGGATGCATTAGTGTTAAGGAGTGGTGTGTACAGTAGGATGCATTAGTGTTAAACAACTGTGTGATGGTAGGATGCATTAGTAATTTATAGCGGTGTGTATGGTAGGATGCATTAGTGTTAAACAGTGGTGTATATAGTAAGATTTATTAGTGTTAAGCAGTGGTGTGTATGGTAGGATGCATGAGTTGTTAACAGTGGTGTGTAAAGTAGGATGCAACAGTGTTACACAGTGGTATGCACTGTAAAATGAATTAGTGTTAAGCAGTGGTGTGTAGGGTAGGATGCATTAGTGTTTAATAGTCGTGTGTATGTTAGGATGCATTAGTGTTACACAGTCGTGTGTATTGTAGGATATATTAGTGTTAAGCAGTGGTATGTATTATAGGCTACATTACTGTTAATCAGTGGTGTGTATGGTATGATGCATTAGTGCTAATCAGCGGTGTGAAAAGTAGGATGCCTTAGTGTTAATCAGTGGTGTGTATGGTAGGATACATTAGTGTTAAGCAGTGGTGTATGTGGTAGGATGCATTAGTGTTAAATAGTTGTGTGTATGGTAGGATGCATTAGTGATTTATAGTGGTGTGTATGGTAGGATGCATTAGTGTTAAACAGTGGTGTGTACAGTAAGATGCATTAGTGTTAAGCAGTGGTGTTTTTGGTAGGATGCATTAGTGTTTAATACTGGTGTGTGCAGTAGGATGCATTAGTGTTAAACAGTGGTCTGTTTGGTAGGATTCATTAGTGTTAAGCAGTGGTGTGTATGGTAAGATGCCATACTGTTAAACAGTGGTGTCTACAGTAAGATGCATTAGTGTTAAACAGTGGTGTGTATGGTAGGATGCATTAGTGATTTAAAGTTGCATGTATGGTAGGCTGGATTAGTGTTTAATAGCGGCTTGTGTGGTAGGATGCATTAGCCTTACATAGTGGTGTGTATTCTAAAATTAATTAGTGTTAAGCAGTGGTGTGTAGGGTAAGATGCATTAAGTGGTGTGTATGGTAGGATGCATTAGTTTTAAACAGTGGTGTGTATGGTAGGATACATTAGTGTTTACCAGTGGTGTGTATGGTAGGATGCCATACTGTTAAACAGTTTTGTGTACAGTAAGATGCATTAGTGTTAAACAGTGGTGTGTACAGTAGGATGCATTAGTGTTAAACAGTGGTGTGTACGGTAGGATGCATTAGTGTTAAGCAGTGGTGGGTACAGTACGATGCATTAGTGTTAAGCAGTGGTGTGCATGGTTTGACACATTAGTGTTAAGTAGTGGTATGTACAGTAAGATGCATTAGTGTTTAACACTGGTGTGTATAATAGGATGCATTAGTGTTAAACTGTGGTGTGTATGGTAGGATACATTAGTGTTAAATAGTGGTGTGTATGGTAGGATGCATTAGTGCTAAACAGCGGTGTGTACAGTAGGATGCATTAGTGTTAAACTGTGGTGGGTATGGTAGGACAAATTAGTGTTAAATAGTGGTGTGTATGGTAGGATGCATTAGTGCTCAGCAGCAGTGTGTACAGTAGGTTGCAATAGTGCTAAACAGTGGTGTGTACAGTAGGATGCATTAGTGTTAAACAGTGGTGTGTACAGTAGGATGCATTAGTGTTAAGCAGTGGTGTGTACAGTAGGATGTATTAGTGTTAAACAGGGGTGCGTACAGTAGGTTGCGTTAGTGTTAATCAGTGGTGTGCACAGTAGGCTGCATTAGTGTTAAAGAGTGGTGTGTACAGTCGGATACATTAGTGTTAATCAGTGGTGTATATGGTAGGATACATTAGTGTTAAACAGTGGTGACGTACAGTAGGATGCATTAATGTTAAACAGTGGTGTGTACATTAGGATGCCTTAATGTTAACTACTGGTGTGTATGATAGAATGCATTAGTGTAAGCAGTGGTATGTATGGTAGGGTACATTAGTGTTAAACAGTAGAGGGTATGGTAGGATGTATTAATTTTAAACAGTGGTGTGTACAGTAGGATGCCTTAACGTTAATGACTGGTGTGTATGGTAGAATGCATTAGTGTTAAGCAGTGGTATGTATGGTAGGATGCATTAGTGTAAATAGTGGCATGTATGGTAGGATGCATTAGTGTTAAGCACTGGTGTGTACAGTAGGATACATTAGTTGTAAACAGTGGTGTGTACAGTAAGATGCATTAGTGTTAAACATTGGTGTGTACTATAGGATGCATTAGTGTTAAGCAGTGGTGTGTACAGTAGGATGCATTAGTGCTAAAGTGGTGTGTACAGTATGATGCATTAGTGTTAAGCAGTGGTGTGTATAGTAGGATGCATTAGTGTTAAACTGTGGTGTGTACAGTAGGATGCATTAGTGTTAAACACTGGTGTGTATGGTATGATGAATTAGTGATAAACAGTGGTCTGTACGGTACAATGTATTCATGTTAAGCAGTGGTGTGTATAGTAGGAAGCATTCTCATTATGCAGTGGTGTGTACAGTAGGATATATTAGTGTTTAACTGTGGTGTGTACAGTAGGATGTATTAGTGTTTAATAGTGGTGTGTACTGTAGGATACATTTGTGTTAAGCAGTGGTGTGTATGGTAGGGTACATTAGTGTTGAACAGTGGTGTGTATGATAGGATGTATTAGTGTTTAACAGTGGTGTGTATGGTAGGATGTATTAGTGTTTAACAGTGGTGTGTATGGTAGTATGCATTAGTGTTAGGCAGTGGTGTGTACAGTAGGATGCATTAATGCTAAGTAGCGGTGTGTACAGTAGGATGCATTCATGTTAAAAAGTGATGTGTACTGTGGGATACATTAGTGTTAAACAGTGGTTTGTATGGCAGGATGCATTAGTGTTAAGCAGTGGTGTGTACCGTAGGATGCATTAATGTTAAGCAGTGGTTTGTGCAGTAGGATGCATGTTGTGTGTACAGTAGGATGTCTTATTGTTTAACAGTGGTGTGCACAGTAGAATGAATTAGTGTTAAGCAGTGGTGTGTACGGAAGGATACATTAGCTGCAATCTCTATTTTGTTAAAGCTACCTCTGATTTATTTAGTTGAGTGGTTTGAATGCTACAGTACCAACTAAGAGCGAAATAAGATAGTGATAGTGGAGAAAGTTCTTTGATTAGTAGTTGGTGGGATACTGTGTCAAAAGCTTTTGTCAGATCTTGGAAAATGGGGAATATTATGTTACAATTGTTTCTGTTGGTATTTACAGTTTTTGAGAAACTATACCAAGCTGTTATTGTGCTATGGAGTGGTCAAAGACCATGCTGTGTGGGACAGAGTAGTTTGTTGTTAATGAGATGGGTTAAGAGACAGTAATGTATATATCTTTCTAAGATTTTGCACATGGGAGAATATTGCAGTGGGACTATAGCTGAAGTCGTCTATGGCTAATCTAAATTTGTGAAGTTTTATGATATGTGATTTTTTTTTTATTCCAGATAGTGAGTATATAGTTTGATATATCTACTTATGAGTATTGAGATCGGGTATGTCAGGACGTTGGCAGCTAACTCAAGGTGTTAGAGTGGGAGTCTGTTAAGAGCTGGTGCAGGGGTTTCCATCTTTTGAAGGTAATTTTTGATAGCTGAGGTAGATATTTGGTTACAAGAAAACAGATGGGTATTATGAGTATTGCTGATGGGGACAGAGATATGAGAGAGTAGATTAGATTCTAGTAGAGAGAGGGAAGATTGAGATGTGTGCTGAATTGGGTGGATATGGAGTCTGTGTCATTGTTTATGGTAGGAGATGGGGTGGTGGTTTGACCGGGCTTTAGTAGGGTTTTATGGCTGCTCAGAATTGCTTGGGCTTGTGGTGATGTCTCTTGAAGTGAGTGATAGAATGCAGTTTTCTTTAGTTTGACCTGTTGTCTAGATTAATTCCTGTGTTAGCTAAAAGTTTACCACTTTTGTGGTGTTCTATCTTCATTCCATGACTTACAGGCTTTATCTCTATTTATCGTGAGCTGGTATTTTTTGCTGAGCATTAGAACAGGGTAGCTTTTGGTTCATTTTTTCATAAGGGTGTAAACTCATTTATATGTTAAGGAATGGATAAAAGCATCTTCTAGTGGTAGGTTTTTACAGTATTCTAGTTGTATTGGGAAAGGTAGTTTATAAAGGTATCTTTCTTAAAAGAGGAAAATCTACATACTTATTTCAATACTGTATGATTCGAGTTTGATTAGTTTGACTTGTGATAAATGTAGGGAGATGGCATTCCTCTCAATTTCTTACAGCAAGAAATCTGGACAAAGCCATTACTAACAGTAGGACAAAGACCCAAAAATAGGGACAACTTTTCAATATTGCATTTACAAACTTAGAAAGGTGATAGAATAATAGGTTTTGCTTTAGCATGGATTTTCTGAAGGGTATGACGTCTGACACTGAAATGCCTATCATTATTTTCGAACAAACTTCAGTCTTTAATGATTTGCCACTAATTTGCCAGAAAACCATAATTTTATGAAAAATGGATCACATACTGCATATGAGGCAAAAACCTGGACATTCTGTGAATATCACTACAGTTGAGAGGTATGGGAGATGGTCACTGATGTCTGGGAGACAGCCACATGCGATTATGTTTGAGGGTGAGGTGTTAAGAATCCACCCTGCGATTCTAGTAGGTGAGGTGATTACTTGAGTGAAAATGAATAGGTTAAAAGACAGGGTGGAGGAAACACTGTTTACAAGTAAGTAGTCTATACTGACATCCCCAAGTATAATAGTTTCTTTATTTACATTAGTGGAAAACCATTGAAGGAGGCCTTCAAGAGTAAGAATGCAGTTCCTGAGTAATAAATAAGGCAGCAATGCAAAGGACCCGGCCTACTCTGACCAACGCCAGAGACCAGTGTTAATAATGGGAGGGGTATATATGCCCCTATTGGCCAGTGTGTGCCCGCCATAAAGTCCAGCAGCCCTGGGTCAATAAGCTACTGGCTGGCCGGTGTCTAGTTGCCCAGCATGGGTTACCTGGAATAGCTCTGTTAAGCAAAAGCTGGAAGTAAAACCAACCAACCTGCCAAACATGAACCGAGAATTGCTATGCTTAATGTAGGTTCACTGATAGTACGCAGCTTGGAAGTGGATGACGTGATGATAAAGGGGAGGCTGGACATCCTATGTATCCAGGAGATGAGATGGAAGGGCAGTGCAGCAAGCTTGGGATCCAGAATCTACTACTCAGGTGGAGGGCAGGCTAGAAATGGTGTAGGAATTGTGGTGAGAGAGAAGCTTTAGAAAGCAGTGAGGGATATCATCAGAATTAATGACAGACTCATGGCAGTCAGACTCCAGTGTAATGATAGAGCAGTATTCATAATCTCAGTCTATGCCACATAACAGGGTTGTGATAGTGAGGAAAAAAGTGCAGTTGCAGGACCTAGTAGATAAAGCAGAACAACATGAACTGGTGTTGATAATGGGTGACTTGAATGCACATATCGGGACAGACAGAACAGGATATGAGGACTGCCTGAGTCCACATGAGATGGGCAACAGGAATAAAGAAGGAGAAGCCATTCTAGACATCTGTCTGGCAAATGGCTTGATAGTAGCTGAAACATGGTTCCGAAAGAGAGACAATCACACCATCACATACAATAGTAGTCAACATGCAGCTCAGGTAGACTTCCTCCTAGTAAGGAAAAGGCACTGGGGCAGAATCCACGATTGCAAAGTCATCCCCAGTGAAACAGTCAGCCCACAGCATAAACTACTAGTGGTCACAATCAGCTGTAAGCAGTGGTCAGAGAAGGCTCTAAGGTCAACAGATACCAGGCTGAAGACCTGGATGTTGACTGGAGGGAAAGTACAACATTTCAAGGAATTACTCAGGGCTCTAGTACTCCAAGAAGACGAGGAAATAGATGGAGTTGAAGAAGAATGTCAGCACCTAAAAACAGCATGTGTTAGGACTACAGAACAGATACGTGGCTGAGCCAGGTATGGAAATAAGGTACATAAAGAAAGCTGGTGGTGGAATGCAGAAGTCCATGAAGTCATCAAAAGAAAGGAGGAGTGCAGGAAGAAGTGGGAGACAGAAAAGACTGACCAGGCTAGGAAGGACGACTGGTTGGCTAACAAAGAAGCTAAGAAAGAAGTTGCAATAGCAAAGAATAGGGCATCAGAGGCACTGTACCAACTTCTGGAAAGTGACCCAGTAAGGGGCACAAAGAAACTATATCAGGTTGCAAGGTAAAGACAGAAAGATAAAGAAGACAGTCAGACACCCTTAATAAGGGATGCCAGCAACAACCTGCTCACCAGTCCACAGGACATCAAAGGCAGATGGAAGGAGTATTTCCAGCAGCTTCTGAATGAAGAAAACCCCATAGAGGCTGTACTGCCCCAGAAACAGCCTATGATGAGAGGAGAAGAAGAAGAGCCCACCCTAGAAGAAGTAAGAACAGCACTAAGGAAGATGAAGTCAGGGGAAAGTAGCAGGATCAGATGAGGTCACAGCAGATATGATAAAGATGCTGGGTGAGATAGGGGAGACATGGCTCCTGAGGGTACTCATAGCAGTGTGGAGTGAAAGACATATCCCAGATGACTGGAAAATAAGCATACTCATGCCAGTGTACAAGAACAAAGGGACATCCACAACTGTGGGATGTACAGAGGTATCAAACTCCTACCACATTGCATGAAAGTTCTGGAGAGGGTGATTGATAAATGGATATGCAGAGTAGTATAATGTAATATGGGAAATGAGCGGCTTGGATTCAGATCAGGATGCAGCACAGTTGACCTGATGTTTGCATTGAGACAGATACTTGAGAAGAAGCTAGAGATGAGGAGAGAGTCCAACTGGGCATTCCTAGAGTTGGAGAAAGTATATGACAAGGTCCCAAAAAAAGCTTATCTGGGCAGTACTGCGGTGATTTAAAACCACAGAAACATTGGTAGAATTAGTGCAGGCTATGTACAAGAACCCAATGACTCAAGTACAAACAGTGTTTGGCCTCACAGAGGGGATCTCAGTGGGTGTGGGTGTACAGGGTTCACCTCTGAGGCCACTGCTGTTCATACTGTTGGTGGACTACAATAGCAAACAAGTTGGAGGGGACAGATCAACAAAGCTGCTGTATGCAGATGATGTGGCAGCACAGACAGACTCTGAGTTAGAATTTCAGCAAAGAATAGGAGAATTGAGTGCAAATCTAAAGGCACATGGGTTGAAACTAAGTACAGATAAGATGGCGGTAATGGCAGCAAATTGGGGAAATTAGAAGAAACTGAGAATAGAGATAGAAGGGAAGACAGTGGGACAGGTAAACAGCTTCAAGTGTCTGGGAGGGGTGGTTGAGGAGAAGAGTAGTCTAAAGGAAGAGGTCAAAGCTAGAATCAGAGGGGCTGCAGCCAACTGGCATAGAGTACCAGGTGTAGTATATAACAGAAGAATGCCAAAGAAGCTGAAAAGTAAGGTGTACAAGACAGTGGTGCGACCAGTACTACTGTATGGTACAGAAACCTGGGCAGTAAAGGCAGAACAGTTGAAGCTAGAGGTGATGGAAATGAAGTGCCTGAGAAAGGTGGTAGGATGCACACTGCGGGACAGGCGAAGAAATGAGGACATAAGAGCAGAAGCCAAAGTAGCTCCAATTGCAGAAAAGATCAAAGAGAACAGATTACGATGGTTTGGGCACATGTGTAGAAAAGCAGAAGACAATCTGGTGAGGGAGATTTGGGACAGACAGGAAGAAGGTAAGAGGAAGCGAGGGCGTCCAGCAAAGAGGTGGATGGATTGTGTGAAGGAAGATCTGCGACAGTCAGGCATGAGTGTTGAAGAAGGCAGGAGAGTGGCACTGAATCAAGAGAGTTGGCGATAGTTAGCACAATATGCCAACCTCATGTAGAAAAATGGGAGGGGGGGCTGATGATGATATAGGACAGCAATGCAAAGAACTTTGTGCTTGTTCAGCTGTAGGAGGGAAATAGATATTTCTGTGTTGGGATAGTTGGGGTGACTCAGTGGGTATCTGGTGATGTTTGGTTTGTTTTTAAAAAGTATTGCAACCCCTCCAGCTTTTTTTTATGTACTCTATTGTTTTTATCATATTGTACCCAGGGGGAAGGACTTCTTCATTTTTAGTGTCTGGTTTTAGCCAAGTTTCAGTGATGGTTAGAGTTTTGTTATTGTTTGTACATATCACTGCTACCTACTCATGTCTACTGATGCATTTTGCAATTTCATTGAATATGATCTTCATACTGTTCAAAAATTGTACCATGTTTGAAAGCCTTGTACCTTAAATTTGCTTTTTATCTATAATTGTGTTTGCCAGTGCTTTTATCTTGGCCTTCCGCTGAAATAGGTGTAACAATGAAAATAAACTTCCCAGTAAACAAATAAACAAAAGGATAAATAAATGAACAGATAAATGCTGGCCATGTAAGCCCACTGGTCAAAGGACCTATTTCAGGTAAAACCCAAGCCAAAAAGCATAAAATGTTTATGAAAAGTATACAGTTAATGACAAACAACGCAATGATACCTTGACCAAAGTAGAGCTATCATGAAGAGAATGGAACTTACAGTAAATGCATTATGGGTGACAGTACACATCATGCATTTGTAAGCTGTGAGCAATCACTCAATCCCCAAATGATATTGACACCCTATAAACAGACCTAAAAATGACAAACAGCTAGTGC
This sequence comes from Protopterus annectens, assembly GCF_019279795.1. Taxonomy (NCBI): domain Eukaryota; kingdom Metazoa; phylum Chordata; order Ceratodontiformes; family Protopteridae; genus Protopterus; species Protopterus annectens. The sequence goes on from NC_056737.1 coordinate 1,025,230,421, forward strand.
CAAGACCATGGTCTGGCACTGAATGCTAAAAAATGCATAATCATACTCATTCAGTAAATCAGATATCCCTGTAAATTATAATATTGATAGCGCTCCCCTAAAAGTAGGCTCAGTGGTAAGAGACCTAGGAGCACAGATAGATAGTAACCTAAATTTGAACACCAGGTAGCGATGGCAGTGAGGAAATCCTTCCGTGTGGATCAACTTATAAGTAAAGGCATGGCATCAAGATCAAAGGAAATCATAGTACCATTGTACTCAGCACTCATCAGGCCCATAACCGAGTACAATGTTCCCTTCTGCATGTATCTAAACAGGCACTTGCACCAAATGGAGTGACCCAGAGGTTGCTCACTAAAAAATACAAAGTGTAAGACACGTCTTATGCAGAACAACTAAAGCCCCCATCCCTTTATTAGTTATTGAGATGTGACTTATGCCTGATCAACAAGGCATTCTCTGATCCAGCCCTGATAAAAATGTTACATAATTGCAAGAAAAATTATAAAAGAGTTATGTGTTTCATGGACCTGAACCTTATTTGTGAGTCTAACAGAACTTGCTGGAGAGACAGATTAATATCCCAAAGGCTACATCATCTACGGAATAAATTTCCCATCTTTGTAAAACAAACCCCCTTCTTCACTCTCTTCAAAACGAATTTGGATAAATGGATGTGGAACCATAAATTCACTCCAGGGTACTGCCACATCCCTTATGGACAGAGGCACTCTGTAAAATGACTCAAGGCTCCAACACCCGAAGACCCCCTACCCTGATACTACCCCAGCCATATCTCAGGCATTAATCATAGCCTGTGTATTATTGGCTAGGCTTGTAAAGGCTCCTGTGCCATTATCCTAGAAATCACCTACGAATCTATAATAGAGAAATATACAATTAACATAGTATAAGCATTCCAAACCGCAGGTGTTAGCAACACATAAGTAGGTCAAGTTCAGGGGGGTGAAGTATTATGGAATTGGAGGTCGTAAGAGTTAGAAAACTAGAGAGGAGTATGCTGTTGAGCATATATATACATATATACATATATATATATATATATATATATATATATATATATATATATATATATATATATATATATATATCTATGGGTACACTTCACATAATCGAATTACAGAAATCTCGAATTTCGTATGGTCGAGACCATATGATCGAGATTTCAGTAAATCGAATATGTGTAGTGTTGAAAAATAAAAGTTTACTTACCTTAATACATTGCGTACACACAGAGGCAAGGATTCTTGTACGCTCTGTGTGTACGTAATGTTTTACTTTTTGTGTGGTGTTGACAGGAAATGAGTAATCTCCGTTTTGCTTCCGCATACAGCAAGACAGGAGATTTCCCATTTCCCCACTGTAGCGCGATCTTGGAGTTGGTATATTTAAGTAGGGGGGGGTGTGGGGGGCACAGCCCCCCACATGGGGGGTGCAGGGGGGCGAAGTTTGTCTTTTTTTTTTTTTGTTTCATTTCAGAAGTTCGAGTTTACAAAACTCGATGTTTTGGTTTCGGTTATTTGAAGTTCGAGATATGTAAATTCGAGCTTCTGAAGTGAATCCATATATATATATAAAGAGAGAGAGAGAGAGAGAGAGATTACATATATAGATACACACACACACACACACACACACACACACACACACACATACACACACATATATACATATATAAGACATACACACCATACTTCTCAACTGTCCGCATTTTCGCAGAATGTCCAAATTTTTGCCTCATATTGTGGCTCACTGGCATATTGTGGCAAATCATTGAGGAATGAAATCAGAAAACAATGGAAGCATTTGAGTTTCAGACGTCATTGCCCTCAGAAAATTCATGTAATGCAAAACGTGTTATTCTATCAACTTTCTAAGCTTGTAAGAGGAATATTTAAAAAGTGCCCCAATTTTTGGGCCTTTGTCCCTCATTATTTCTAACTTTGCCCAGAGTTTTTGCTCTGAGAGGTTGAGAGGTGTGATACATACACATACATATAGATATATCTATAGATATAGAGAACTCTAAATATAAAATAGATAATCTAGACCTGCTGTCACAAATGCACGTTTCTTTCTTCAAAACATTTTTATTGATTTTATTAGCTATATACAAATATTTACAAAGTGAGGAATGATAAACGGAACTGTAACATATTATGTATGCAACTCAAAATATAGATTTGACAAAAAAATACGATGGACTTATTTCAGATTTTACCATTTTTTTTTCTAATAAGGGGGTGCATTTCAAATGATTGTTGCTACTCTGCTTAATGTGTCAAGTAAAATAACACATAATGTAACGAAACACATATGTGAGATGGAGTGTAAAATTAGCATATAGGCAAAAAATATTTGCTAAGCATCGAAGATAAGCAGGGGTGACTTGTGGTTATAAGTGCTGGGCTGCACCCCCCCCCCCATTTTAAAAAAAGAAACTTTTATTTAAATTACAGTGATTAAGAAAACTGGCTTTTATTTTCAAAAACAAAAAATAAAAGGTTTTCTTCTTCCATGTGCTCAGAACTCTGTGCGTATAACCTTGTCTCTTAGCCTGGCTCACATGTCTCAGATGGACAGAGGTAGCTTATAAATGTCTGTCTCTATGCCCTATTCAGACAATAGGACATCATTACTGCTTTGGGAAAACTTGGTTTTGGCCCCCTGGATCATTAGCCTAGTAATAATCTATGAATCTATATACAATCCCCGGGATTCAGTAAGGTTCCGTGCAGGAATAATAGCTTATTCCTGCATGGAAATGACCATTTAGGAGCAGGGTAGCAGCACGCCATGCATAGTAATGAAGGCGAGCTGTCTTACCTCCTAAACAGATACGGAGCATAGACAAGTGCAGGGGGCATGTCTGAGAGCAGAGCTCTCACAATATACACACCCCCATAGTCAAGAACTGCCATTTGGTAATTATAATGTCAGTATTGTGTCAGCAACTCAAAGGCCGTGATATTTATAGACATATCAGATTTAAGCAGCTGTTTAACTATTGCTTCAGGAAAAAAGATGAAATTGCTTTTGTACGTCTACTATTTTGTAATAATAAATCTAAATCATCACCTCTGTTGTCTAACTGAGTGTCAGACTTCAAATCAATCAGAAAATGTACATAAAAATAAATCCTGTTAACCTAGCAATACCCCAAGTTTATAAGAGCAATATTTAAAATGTAATAATATGAACACTTTTTTTATCAAACAGATTAAATTTAACCATAGGTGCTGGGTTTGCCCATTGCTTAGCTATGCATACTGTAGCTTAAATGGCACAAGAAGATAAATAGCAAGATACATGCAAATGAAGCAGTACTGCCATAGTGTAGTGGTCAGAGCGTTCGCCTTACGAGCAACCATTCCCAGTTTGATTCTCACTCTAGTAAATTCCATTTTCCATGTCAGATCACTTTATGAACAACTTTTTTGTTGTATAACCTACTAAATAATATATATTTGTGACCTGAAGTACTGCATTAAATGCAGATGTGAGGTGTCATGTAATAATGTCATAAAACCCACAGATAAACACAAGTGCCCCATACACTATAGGTACCCATGAATCAGGGATACAAATCAAAGGTATAATGTGTAATGAATGATAAATCCATAGAGTGTCCAAATCTACCACCTTCTCAAGAAACATGTTACATTTCTGTCTAAATTAGTGCGGGGTTAAGCGGGAGTAAGCACTATTAAGCAGTAGTAAGCAGGAGTAAGCATATTTAAGCAGCAGTAAGCAGGTTTAAGCCTGTTTGCGTGGGAGTAACCAATACACATACATGTTAAGCAATATTGAAGCTAACTCTCTGTAAGCATTTTTAACCAGAAGTTAACATTGCTTACCGTTGCTCAAACCCACACAAACCCACTTACAATTGCTTAAAAGTGCCTTAATCACTCTGTATCCAATAGCTATTGTTCTTCTCAGCAACAAAATAAACAGCCCTTGCAGGTCTTGAACCTAGGATCCTGTACACTATAGTCACAGTAGTTAACCAGTAAGCCATGACAGCAATACATAAGATGGAGGCATCACCAAACAGATCCTCACTATAGGAAAATCAAACTTAACATGTGAAAGGAATCTATATGCAGTTTTATGTTGTATAACCTACTACATAACATAAATATGTGAACTGGAGTACTACATTAGGTCCAGATGAGAGGTGTCATTGTAATAAAGTGTTGAAATCCCCTAATAAACACAAGGACCCTATACAGTGTACACACACATGAATCTTGGATACCAAACACATATATAACATGTAATGAATGATAAATCAATGCCAAACAGCAAATAGTGTACAAATTAAAATTTAAGCAATGCTAAGCAGTGCACACCCCTGGTTACTAGGTGTAAGCAATGTGTAGGCCAGTTAAATCAGTTTGCCCATTGGTATACCCCTTTAAGCAATGCCAACCTTAGGTAAGCAGGTTTGCCCATTGCTTAGCATTTTCAAAACTGTCCAATCATGGCAAAGTGTGGGAAATTGGCACTATTTAAACCCCACAGGTGGGAATACATCTCATAACTGGTTGCAGCTTCCTCCTATAGGTACTATGACCAGTGTGGGAGAAGGAGTGTGCTTCTGGGCACAGTGCTGGGGCATCCAGGAGTTCAAAGTCATGGCAGGACTCCTTGTTAAAGACCATAACCAGAGACAGCTGCAGGGCCAGTACCAGGGTTCCCGAAATAAAGCGGAAGCCTGGGACTGTCTCACCCATGACCTCAGCAGTGTCACTGGCATACCTCAAACTGGCAAGCAGGTCAGGCATCACTATGCTGACCTGAAGCAGAGAATGAGGGAACTCTTGGATCAGTGGATCCAAGAGGCTAAGAGAATGGGTGATGCCCCAGCTGTGTGTAAGTATTAGTCTACTACCTGTTTAATAATTGCCAACTCATGTATATTATGGATAGGTATGGCTAAATATTCCTCTTATGTCTTTGACAGTGGCAGATGAGCGGGCTGTCATCTGGGAAGCCCATGTCTGTAGATTGCAGAGGTTGTGTCACGAGGTAGGTTATTAATAATCTTGCATGTACTGTCATAAGAAACAAATCTAAAAGTAGTAGAAAGTTAATTGCCAATATAAAACATGTATTGTATATGGCATGTACTGAATAAACCAGACAATATGGCAGGAAGAGTCTCATACAGATTGTATGTAAATAAAAGGTTAACAGCCTGACAATAAAGGTCTAACTGCTGGACTGCTTGTGTTTACTCCAGTATCATATGGTAATGTAGTGTTGCAATCTCTTAATAGTACTGTTGTATTAATCACTGTTACCCACACTGTGTTACATAAATAAAATGTGTAAGAATGTCTATATATGACTGTTGTAATCACAAGAAGTCATATTGTACAACTGAGAGAGACTTAGACAGAAAACAGTGAAAATAGTTATGTCAAGAATCTAAACGGCAATGTTCAGATTTGCTCTGAGCTACAGCAGAATGGCATTTAATATACTGATCCCAAGGATATTGCCAGTATCCTGGCAGATCGATTTAGTGCCAACTTCACCCCTCTCACCCCTAAAGGGCCCATCTCAATACCAAAAGATTGCCAAATTCCAGTAATCACGGCCACACACGTAGAAACCGCACTCTCCAAAGCTAAGAATACAGCAATCATGGGACCAGATGACATCCCGGGCTGTGTACTACATGAACTACAAAATGAACTGGCACCTCACCTAAGTGTCATGTTTAATCATAGCCTCGCCTCAGGCTTCATGCCACTGAGTGGTGCACAGCTACAGTTATCCCACCCCACAAGGGGGGATCCACCTTGGATCCCAGGAACTACCATCCCATCAGTCTGACGAGCCTGATCTGCAAGGGCATGGAACGCATTATCATGGAACTTATAAACAAAAATGTTGGCAACCTTCAAACACTGTACCCCACCCAGTTTGGGTTCGTGAAGGACCGATCTTGTCTTCTGAACCTGATTGTCTTCTTTGAATCAGTCTCTAGAGCTGTGGACGAGGGTAAGGTGGTCCACACAGCCAATCTGGACCTCGCCAAGGCCTTTGACACCATCCCCACTCTGGAATCATAAATAAAGTTACTAAGGTGGGCATAAAACCCTACGTCACTCGATGGGTTGCCAACTGGCTTACTGACAAAACCCAGACTGTAAAAGTAGCCAACTTCAAATCCAGCTCCAGACAAGTGACAAGTGGAGTACCTCGGGGTTCAGTCCTGGGACCACTCTTGTTTGCATCTACTTCTCTGAAGTACAGGCCAACACTAAGGGACTCTGGCTAACAAAGTTCGCAGATGACTGTAAACTGGGAGCTATTGTTGAATCCCCAAATGATGTAGATATTCTACAAAAAGGCCTTACAGAAACATATGCTTGGTGCCAAAGCCATGGGCTCAAGCTTAATGCCAAGAAATGTATAGTTATCCCCTTTGGGAAAAACCATGTACCCATGAATTACCACATGGGTGGCAGTACACTAAACACCGAAAGTGTGATGAGAGACTTAGGGACACAGGTGGACAGTGGTCTCACCTTCGATAACCACATCACCACAACAGTCAGGAAATTCTTCTATTTGGCACACCTCAACACTAAGGGCTTTCCATACAGAAAAAAGGAGGTCATTGTCCCACTGTACTCATCCCTCATTAGACCCATTATAGAGTACAATGTCCCGTTTGGTATGTACCTCACAAGACATCTGCAGCAGCTGGAAAGGCCACAGAAATACCTCACTAAAAGAATCACAGGCCTAAAGCAGATGCCCTGTTCTGACCATCTAAAAAAACTCCAGCTATACTCTATGGCATATCGTCTACTCAGAGGTGATCTCTGCTTAACATACAAGGCCATGTCAAACCCTGAGCTGTTGGACATGCTCCACTTAAAGAAATCCCAATCTCTCAGAGCCACACACTCCAGGGATCTAAACCTTGTCATCACAATGAACAAAATATGCTGGAGGGATAGGTTCCTGACCCAGAGACTCCCCATACTCTGGAATGGACTGCCCATACATGTCAAGCAGAGCACCTCCTTGGCCCTATTCAAAAGGAACCTTGACGATTGGATGGGAGATAGGAAATTCATCCCAGGGATCATGTCAGTTGCCCTGCAAGACAGAGGTCCAGGGAAGTAAATATTGTGGGACAAAATATCCAGGGACTTGTTATGGCTAGGATTGTATAGGCCCTAGGGTTGATAGCCTAGTACCAATCTATGAACCTATGAACCTATGAACCTATGAAGATCGACAACATAATCCAAATAGCACACTCAACTGAGATGTGAAATGTTATGTTTTTAGCACACACAGCCATGGTTCGAATCCTGGGAGTGGTAGTTAGCTGTATGCAGGGACTTGTTATGGATAGGATTATATAGACCCTAGGGCTGATAGCCTAGTACCAATCTATGAACCTATGAACCTATGAAGATCGACAACATAATCCAAATAGCACACTCAACTGAGATGTGAAATGCTATATTTTTAGCACACACAGCCATGGTTCAAATCCTGGGAGTGGTAGTAAGCTGTATGCACTATCATACCCCACAACTGTACAGATATTGTCAGAAAGTCCAGATAATTGGTGTAAGTCCCCTGCCTGTCATGCTGTCCCACTGGCAAATCAGCGGGATGATTCCAGAAGTTTAGGCAGCAAATAATGACATACAACTGATTGTCAGACATCATAACTGTCAGAAATATATCCATAAGAACAAACCTGTCGCTATAGCAACTCACCAAAGTGTTATGAGAGTAATAAGCAAAGTATGTCCCAACTCCACCACCATGTTGTGAAGCTATGACAAGAGTGTGTGCAGTAACAGAGTGAGACATTTGTGCATAATAATAATGTGGAATCTGGTAATATGTGTGACAACATTCAGGTAGTGTTAACAAACACCCTCCCCACAGGTCTGTCAGATATGAACAATGTGCCTAGAAATATAAGATTATAATCTTGGACTGGTACTGTTTAGTCTGATATTGTATGGCAGTGTTAGTGTTGCAGTATCTCTGACTAATAAGGTATTACTCATCACTGTCATCCACACAGTGTTACATAATAAAACTATCTAGGAAATCCTGTATAAGAGTGTTGTAAGTACAAGGTCAGACTGTAAAATCATGGGAGACTTAGAGAAAGAATTCAGAGAAAAGGTACACAGCAAATATCTATATAGCACACCCAACTGTGATGTACACTGTTTTATTTTAGCACACACAGCCATGGTTCGAATCCTGGGAGTGGTAGTAAGCTGTATGCAGAATTATACCCCTCGACTGTACAGATCTGTCCGGAATGTCCAGAGAATTGGCCTGTATCTACTGGCTGTTACCCTGTCCCCCTGGCATATCAGCGTGCTAATCTCTGACATTTAGGCAGCATTTAGTGTCATATAACTGACTGTCAGGCCTGTAAATATTTGGAAAATGTCTATGAAAGCAAACCTGTCATTGTACAACTCACCAAAGGTTTATGAGAGCAATAGTCAAAATATGTCCCGGTTTCACCTGCATGTTGTCAAGACATGCCCAGAGTGTGTGCAATAAGAGATGGAGAGGTATGTGCATAACATCAACCTGGAATCTGGGAATATGCGTAGAAACAGTTAGGTAGTGTTAACAAACAGTACCTCCACAGGTATACCAGGTAAGAGGTATATATTACGAGTAAAACACAGTTCATGTATATAGTTGCCTACATCCATACCACTGTCCAAACTAAGGCCATAGGGCAGTGTAATAATACCTGTAAGGTACATATCACAGCACTGACTAGGAAAGTAATAAGAACTACAGGGATATACAAGATGTTAATTGACATCTCCCCCACCATATCTGCAGCGATAAACTAAATACACAACTCAATCGGTATGTGCACAATTAAATCTACTGTTGGGGCATATGTCCTATTGTTTGATAAATATTGAAATTTGTTCTATGCATGTGCCATGTTGAAATAATCCCTCATTGGTGGCATGCTGCCATCGATGTACCTGCATGCTGTTGTAATGGCCACTGTGGTTCCATATATGCATGTGTTCTGTTTGCTATGCAACAGTTCCATATCTGGGGTTTTGGGTTAATGGGAATATCTATACATGCTGTTATACATAATCCTGGAATGTGCTGACTATTACTAACCCACATATGTTTTAAAATTGAAAGAAAATAGCATGTTTGGGAAGGCCGGACCCAGCGGACCCACCTCTCCCACCTCATTTGGCCATGGCACAAGGCACCAGCACATCTGGGGCCCACCCTGGGACCTCCTCATCCTCTGGTCCTGCACCACCTTTGGGTTGAACTGCCTAAGGAGAGGGGGGCTCCCCCTCCTGGGAGTGGGAGCAGATGGGACTCTGTCACCTGTCATCAGGTCCAGGGTCTGGTGCATAGTGAGCTCCGCAGGGAGTTTGGAGATCTGCTACACCAGCTTAAGGGCCACATGGCGCAACTAGAGGATCAGCCTGCCCCTCCTACTCAGCCCCCATCCAAGGTGTTTACCCCCCACATGTGTCATATACCACCCTTATATGCTGTCTTGTCTGTCTTGTCTGTTACCCTACCCAACTTACCTCCCCAAATATACCTACTATCCCTCCCCAACATCCTACTCTCACCTTAAAGAAAAAAAAAGCGGGCAATCTGTTCCCAAAAAAAATCTTGCCCCATACATAGCTGTCCATTTCACACATGTCCACTGGACACGTGTAATTTGGTCTATTTGGCTTCACAACATATTATTGTTGTCCTCACCCCTCTCTCAGGGGTATGAGTATCCAAATCTATCTCTAAATCAGTGCATATGCACAGCTGTTGCTGTAGAAGAAATGGGCAGCTATGGACATTCTCTACACCCTTCCTGCACATCCCTAGCTATATTCCCTACT
>NC_056737.1:1025242855-1025265355 GCF_019279795.1 Protopterus annectens
ACACATACACACATAGATATGTTTAGGATGATATATTTATTTATTTATTTTATTTTACATTTGTTGACTGGGTTAGTCCAACTGAGCATTTGGCTCATTTTCAGTGGAGTCCCGGGGAGAAAAGCTCCACAGTGAGTTTATAAATTTTACATACAACAATTACATATTCATACTTGCAACTCAACAGACAATTATAAGGTAACATTTACAATAAATCATACAGAGAAACACACAAGTACAACGTCATCAAGGAATAATGTGTTCATAATTCCTGTCAGGTTATATACAGTTAGGTTCATAGGTTCATAGGTTCATAGGTTCATACTGGGCTATCTGCCCTAGGGCATTTACAAGCCTAGCTAGAGTGTGTTTGGCTTTCGCCACTCATTTTAAAATGAATTTTGCTATGCCCTTTTTCGAGGTTAGTATACTCTGCATCTGTCTAACAGTGACACAGAAGTGATACTCGGGGTAAACCTATGATCTCCCATCCACTCATCAAGATTCCTGTTGAAGAGAGTCAATGAGGGACTCTGCCTAACCTGGATTGGGATTTTATTCCAGAGTGAAGGGAGCCTCTGGGTTATGAATCTGTCCCTCCAGCATGTCCTATTTATTTCAGTGCTGAGGTTCAAGTCTCTTGAGCCCGTAGCTCGATGGGATTTGGATTTTCTGAGATGTAGCATGTCCATTAATTCCGGGTTGGACATGGCTTTATACGTCAGGCACAGATCGCCTCTGAGCAGGCGGTATGCCACTGAGTAGAGCTGGAGTTTCTTTAACTAGGCAGCATATGGCATCTGTTTGAGCCCTTTGATCCTCTTGCTGAGGTACTTTTGGGGTCTTTCCAGTTGCTGCAGGTGTCTGGTAAGGTACATCCCAAAAGGGGTATTGTACTCAATTATGGGCCTGATGAGGGATGAGTAAAGAGGCACGATGACCTCCCCTGATCTAGATGTGAATCCCTTCATGATTAGGTGGGCTACATAAAATTATTTTCTAACCACTTTGGCCACGTGGTTGTCGAATGAGAGATTGCTATCAACTTGGGTCCCCAGGACCTAATTACTTCTTCCGTACTTAATGGATTACCATCTATGTGGTAATTTGTGGGCACTTTGTTTTTGCCGACGGGGGATGACTATACACTTTTTGGTGTTTAGCTTGAGGCCATAGCTCTGGCACCAGTTGTCTGTTTCTATGAGGCCCTTTTGTAGGATGCTTGTGTCGGCTGGTGAGTCGATTATGGCGCCCAGTTTGCAGTCATCTGCGAACTTGGTCAGCCATAGTCCTTCCATGTTGGCCTGTACCTCCGAGAAATATATACCGAACAAGAGAGGTCCCAGGACTAGCCTTGTGGGATGCCACTTGTAACTGGTTTGGAGTCTGACATGGCTCCAGCAATTCTAACCATGTGGGTTCTGTCCTTGAGCCAGTTTGCAACCCATCTAGTGACATAGGGGTTTATATTTAAGCTGGTGAGCTTATCTATAATGCCCGAGTGGGGTATTGTATCGAAGGCTTTTGCGAGGTCCAGGTAGGCTGTGTGGACCACCTTCCCCTTGTCAATGGCCTTGGTGACTATTTCAAAGAAATTGACCAGGTTTAAGAGGCAGGATCTGCCCTTAACAAAGCCAAACTGGGTAGGATCCAGTGTCTGTAGGTCCCAAATATCTTTATTTATGAGGTCCATGATGATCCTTTCCATAGCTTTGCAGACCCAGCTAGTCAGGCTTATGGGGCGATAGTTTCCAGGATCCGTTGAGGCACCACCTTTGTTGAGAGGGACCACTGTTGCTGTATGCCACTCTTTGGGTACATATCCTGTAGTAAAGCTGAGATTAAACAGTAGTTTTATGTTTGGGTTTAGTTCTTCTTGGAGTTCATGTAGGATACAGCCCAGAACACCGTCTGGTCCCTTTAATGCTGTGCTTTTGCTTTGGAGAGGGTGGCTCTTACCTGAGCATCTGAGATGTCAGGGGGGCAGCACTCTGCTGGGATAGATATTTGCCCTTTTGGTGGGGAAGGGGGGGGAGAAGTTTGCGCTGAACCTGTCAGCTAGGATGTTGACAATGTCTGTGGGTTCGGTGTATTTTTTGTCATTTTGGACTAATTCTGAGCATATCTGGGAATTCCCACCCAGGTTTCTAACATAACTAAAGAAAGCCTTGTGATTATCCTTAGTGTCCTGTGCAATTTTTCTCTCGAAGCTGGCCTTAGACGATTTTATGAGTGCCCGTAGTTTTTTGCTAATACTGATCAGAGATGCCTTCCCTTCTTGGGATTTTGCTCTATCATGTAGTAGCTTCCTCCTTCTATTGTATAGTTTGTTTATGGCTGGGGTCCACCAGACAGGACACCTGCCTTTGGAGGATTGGGTCTTGGTTTTGTTTGGGATTGCATGAACCATGCATTCCTGAAAGTGTTCGTAGAATGCGTTTATAAAGGATTTTGCAGTCTGGGCTGTATTTTCTACAGGCCCGGGGGCTTTGAAGGATTCCATCTCGGTTTTGTGGAGTGTGAAATTTGCTTTAGAGAAGTTTTTCACTGTGGTTTTCTGGGCAGAGGCTGGAGTCGGGATGTGAATATCTAGTGAGATTAGTTTATGGTCTGATCTTACCAGTGAGGGATACACTTCTGGTCTGGAGCATAGAGTCCCCATGTTGGTGATGATCAGGTCCAGTATGTTTTCCCCTCTTGTGGGAGTGGTAACAAGCTGTTCCATAGTATTTGAGTTTATAAATTCTAGGAACCTTTGGGCTAGGGTGCTGGAGTTAGAGTAATGCTCCCAGTCTATGTTTGGGTAGTTGAAGTTGCCCAATATAATGGTGTTTGGAGAGACCTTCATATTTTCTAGTGTTCAGTGTTAGTACAAAAGCAATAGCAAGGGGATGAGTTGCCTATTCAGTAAGACAGAGGGGTAGAAGTTAATTGTGATAGACAGGGGAGGGATAGGTGCTTATACAGGGGACAGAAGGGTAGAAATTAATCATGAGAGTCGGGGGGGATAGGTGTTTATACAGTGGGACAGAGGGGTAGAAGTTAATTATGATACACAGGGGAGGGACAGGTGCTTGCACAGGGGGACAGAGGGGTAGAAGTTAATTATGACAGACAGGGGAGGGATAGGTGCTTATACAGGGGGGCAGAGGGGTAGAAGTTAATTATGACAGACAGGGGAGGGATAGGTGCTTATACAGGGGGACAGAGGGGTAGAAGTTAATCATGACAGACAGGGGGGATAGGTGCTTCTACAGGGGGACAGACGGGTAGATGTTAATTATGACAGACAGGGGAGGGATAGGTGCTTATACAGGGGACAGAGGGGTAGAAGTTAATTATGACAGACAGGGGAGGGATAGGTGCTTATACAGGGGAACAGAGGGGTAGAAGTTAATTATGACAGACAGGGGAGGGATAGGTGCTTATACAGGGGGACAGAGGGGTAAAAGTTAATTATGACAGACAGGGGAGGGATAGGTGCTTATACAGGGGGACAGAGGGGTAGAAGTTAATTATGACAGACAGGGGAGGGATAGGTGCTTATACAGGGGGGCAGAGGGGTAGAAGTTAATTATGACAGACAGGGTAGGGATAGATGCTTATACAGGGGGACAGAGGGGTAGAAGTTAATCATGACAGACAGGGGGGATAGGTGCTTCTACAGGGGGACAGACGGGTAGATGTTAATTATGACAGACAGGGTAGGGATAGGTGCTTATACAGGGGGACAGAGGGGTAGATGTTAATTATGACAGACAAGGTAGGGATAGGTGCTTACACAGGGGGACAGAGGGGTAGAAGTTAATTATGACAGACAGGGGAGGGATAGGTGCTTATACAGGGGACAGAAGGGTAGAAATTAATCATGACAGTTGGGGGGATAGGTGTTTATACAGTGGGACAGAGGGGTAGAAGTTAATTATGATACACAGGGGAGGGACAGGTGCTTACACAGGGGGACAGAGGGATAGAAGTTAATTATGACAGACAGGGGAGGGATAGGTGCTTATACAGGGGGGCAGAGGGGTAGAAGTTAATTATGACCGACAGGGGAGGGATAGATGCTTATACAGGGGGACAGAGGGGTAGAAGTTAATCATGAAAGACAGGGGGGATAGGTGCTTCTACAGGGGGACAGACGGGTAGATGTTAATTATGACAGACAGGGGAGGGATAGGTGCTTATACAGGGGACAGAGGGTAGAAGTTAATTATGACAGACAGGGGAGGGATATGTGCTTCTACAGGTGGACAGACGGGTAGATGTTAATTATGACAGACAGGGGAGGGATAGGTGCTTATACAGGGGGACAGAGGGGTAGAAGTTAATTATGACAGACAGGGTAGGGATAGGTGCTTATACAGGGGGACAGAGGGGTAGAAGTTAATCATGACAGACAGGGGGGATAGGTGCTTCTACAGGGGGACAGACGGGTAGATGTTAATTATGACTGACAGGGTAGGGATAGGTGCTTATACAGGGGGACAGAGGGGTAGATGTTAATTATGACAGACAAGGTAGGGATAGGTGCTTACACAGGGGGACAGAGGGTTAGAAGTTAATTATGACAGACAGGGGAGGGATAGGTGCTTATACAGGGGGACAGAGGGGTAGAAGTTAATCATGACAGATGGGGGGGATAGGTGATTATACAGTGGGACAGAGGGGTAGAAGTTAATTATGACAGGGGAGGGATAGGTGCTTATACAGGGGGACAGAGGGGTAGATGTTAATTATGACAGACAGGGTAGGGATAGGTGCTTACACAGGGGGACAGAGGGGTAGAAGTTAATTATGACAGACAGGGGGGATAGGTGATTATACAGTGGGACATTGGGGTAGAAGTTAATTGTGACAGGGGAGGGATAGGTGCTTATACAGGGGGACAGAGGGGTAGACGTTAATCATGACAGACAGGGGGAATAGGTGATTATGCAGTGGGACAGAGGGGTAGAAGTTAATTATGACAGGGGAGGGATAGGTGCTTATACAGGGGGACGGAGGGGTAGAAGTTAATCATGACAGACAGGGGGATAGGTGGTTATACAGTGGGACAGAGGGGTAGAAGTTAATTATGATAGACAGGGAGGATAGGTGCTTATACAGGGGGACAGAGGGGTAGAAGTTAATTATGACAGACAGGGGAGGGATAGGTGCTTATACAGGGGACAGATGGGTAGAAGTTAATTATGATAGACAGGGAGGATAGGTGCTTATACAGGGGAACAGAGGGATAGAAGTTAATTATGATATACAGGGGGGATAGGTGCTTATACAGGGGGACAGAGGGGTAGAAGTTAATCATGGCAGGCAGTGGAGGTGAGGAAAAAGAGAGTGGAGGAGTAGAAGGGAAGCATATAGAGGGGGAAACGCTCAATATAGGAAAGAGAGTGCTGATAGAGGGGGAGTTATTAGGAACAGGGGGTAGGGTAATTTCAGGGAGGATAACTACAGTGGGTAGTTTCAGGGAGGATAACTACAGTGACAGGACCATTTGTTTGTTAAGTATTTTCGAGTGTCTAGGTTGAAATGCTTGATATGGTCAAGGGACCTAATTTCTTGGGGGAGTTGGTTCCAAGTTGCAGCAGGGTTATAGCTACAGAGTATGTTAACATCCTGTCTAGGTTTTGGTTTTATAAATCTGAAGCAAGTCTTTGTCAGAGCTACATAGTGTCCTGGTGGGAGAATAATTAGAAATAATAGATGGTAGGCTAACACAGAAAGATAGTAGATAGAGCATAGAGTGGATAATTTGTAGTTGGTGAAGTAGTAGCAAATGAGGGAATTCAAGCCAGTCCAATTGTTTAAGGGATAAGCAATGGTGAGATTTATAGGTTTGGTTTGCAGCAAATCTGGCTAACTTATTATAGGTAGTTTCAAGTTTTGTAATGAATGTGGTGTTAAGGTTTGTGAATAATTGACAGCTATAAAGAAGGGTGGGAAGAAGAAATGCTTAGGAGACAGTTATTCTGGCTGTGTTGGTTAAGTGCCTCTTGTTTTGATAAAGGAGTCCAAGTTTCTGGTGAGTCTTTTTGACCGCACTAGTGACTTGGAAATCAATTTAAGCTGGTCATCTATTATGACTCTCAGCAGTTTAGTACTGGGTTCAGTAGTAATGGTAGTCTTATAGCTTGAAAGGATGGAAAAAGTAGTTTTCAGATTGTTAAGGTTTTTGGGGAGGAAGAGTAGAAACTTAGTTTTCTTAGGGTTGAGAATTAGTTTGTTGTCACAAAGCCATGTCTCTATGGTATTGAACGATGCTTGGGTAGTAGAGTGCAGGTCAGTTGGGTTGTCTGCAGTGGTGATGACAGTAGAATCATCTGCATATTGTACAAGTGTAGAGCGGCGACAAGATGTGTAAAGTAGGTTAGTGAAAATATTAAAGAGCAGTGGCCCAAGTATGGATCCTTGGGGGACTCCCATTGGGACCATGGGGTGGGGGGATAGTGCAGAATGCCATTTAACAGCTTGCTGGCAGTTTGAGAAACAGCTAGAAAACCAGGATATGGAGGGAGGAAAGAATTTTAAATGGGAGAGTTTGTCTAAGAGGAGGGGATGGGAGACAGTGTCAAAGGCTTTGGAGAGGTCGAGAAACAGAAATGAGACTAGTTTATTATTGTCACGGCCAGAGATACAGTATTGATCAAGGATATTAGTACAGTTGTAGTACTGTGCTTGGGATGGAAACCATGTTGTGTGTGTGTTAGAAGGTTCTCTTGTAGAAGGTATTGCATTATCTGCTTGTGAATGCATTTCTCTAGAATCTTAGAGAGGGGAGAGAGTATAGCAACTGACCTGAACTTTGATATATCAGAAAAATTTCCGCCTTTGTGTATAGGTAATGTGAAGAATGTTTTCCATATTGTTGGGACATATGATTCTGAGATGGATCAGTTAATCAGGATGGAAACAGGATAGGCTAGGGTTTCCACTGCAATCTGTAGGAAATAGGAAGGTAGATTATCAGCTATGGGGGAGCAAGGTTTGAGTTTAGAGAGTAAGGATTTAATATAGTTAGTTGAAACAGATTTTAGAGAAAAGGAATTAGAAGGATGGGGGGATAGGGATTGTGGAGCTATTAGTGTTTTTCCTAGTGGGAAGGTCATTTATAATGGTAGTTATTGAGTCACTAAAGTAATTGTTATATGTAGCGGCAGTTTTGTCTGCAGTTTTATTTGGGCATGGGTTAGGAGGGGAAGGGTTTCCTGGATGTAGTATATGGTTGATAGTGTTCCAGAATTTTTGGGGGTCAGATTTTAGGATAGTGGGAGGATTTGCGTACAAGTTAGCCTTGTCTTTGTTGATAATTTTGTTTAATTGATTCCTACATTCTTTATAGGTCTGTAGGAGAGGAGGGGTCTTAGTTTTAGTCCATAGTTTCCATATCCTATCATGGTTTTTCATTGGGGTACGAGTAGATTTGGTGAGCCAAGGAGCGGAGTTAGTTTTTATTGTGCAGAGAGGAGCAAGGGAGTCAAGGATGTTAAGAAAGGTGGAGTTGGAAGAGTGGACAGCCTCATCTAAGGGGAGAGTGGTGAGATGGGACCAGTTAATTCTAGAGCATTGGTCAATGAAAGAATCACAACTAAAAGATGAGGTTTTACGGGAAGTGATAAACTTGAAATATCTGGAGAAATGGGGACTATATCTGGTTTCTGAGATAGGCAGTGGTCACTAAGGGAATTTGGTAGAGTGCTAGGGTTATGGTAGTTTTTGGGGTGAGACACCAAAATCCAGTCCAGAAGCGACTGTGGAAAGTGTGATTTGTTAATATGGGTAGGGGTTGTGATTAGCTGTTCAAAGCCATGTAGTTTGATACAGGAGGTAATATTTGGAGTTTGTATTGAGAGCCAGTCTATGTTTACGTCCTCTGGTATGATGATTTCATTATGGATGGTCTGAGAGAGGTGGGATAGGATGTTTTCAAGTATGTTAAGATTGTCTCCAGGGGGTATATAAATTGTGACAACAGTAATGGTGGTAAAGTTGTTAAGTTTAACATTAGCAAGTAGGAGTTCAGCAGTAGAGAAAGAGGGTAGGGGAGGACTGTACTAGTTATAGAGAAGTGATCACAGTATAAAATGGCTACCCTTCCTCCTCTTTTCTTTTGTCTTTTAAGTCCAAGGATGTTATAGCTGGGGGGGGGGGGGGTAATTTCACTATCTTGAATGTGTGGTTTCAGCCATGTTTCATTTAGAGTGACTGTGTCTGGTGTATAGTTAGCTAGCCAGCCATGGAGGTCTTGAATTTTATTTACTATACTCCTAAGGTTGATAGAGCAGAAAGATATTTACTTTTTGGAGGGAGTGATGTTCGTTGATTTTTGTACAGGAGGATTATTGTTCAGGGTAGGGTGGGAGGGTTCTGGGTTAGGATGGATGTCTCCTGATAGAAGTAGTGGTTTGAAGTAAAATAATTGTTTAAGTGGGGAGACATTTTTTTCTTATTAGAGGAGGTTGGGAGAGGGGGAAATGATTTTATTTTTGGAAGGAGAGAAGTAATGGTTGGGAAAGAAAGACAGGTGTGCAGAAAAGCCCGGGGTTTAGTATTAGGATTTAGAGTCCAGTTTGTTGGGGGGAAGTAGGGTGGGAGTAGATGTGTGTGATAGGAAGTGAGGAGGTAGAAAAAGCAGATTACAGGGATCAGGAGTAATGCTTGTGGTTTGCAAGGCATGATGTAAAGGCAGAATATGTTTAGACAGTAGGGGGAGTGGGGAGAAATGAGCAGTGGAGTGTGGGAGGGTGCTATAGGGGAAGAGGTGTGTCAGTAATGAAGTAGTTAGGAGAGGCTGGGGAGGAGTTAACAGAGGTGTGGTTAAGGTGGTTAAGTATAACGGAAATAATATGGGGGGTGGGAGGAGAGCAAAGTGAGCCCGAGCACAGCGTGGCCCTTTCAAGTAGCTGCTGAGTTAGAAAAAAAATATCAGTTAGCCCTAAGCTAGATTGGGTCAGGATTTCTGCAAAAATGAAAGGTTTCAGATTAGTTACAGGGTGTCAGCTAGGTAGTATTCTATGGGGACAGAGAGATAGCTAAGGTGTAATTAAAAGAGGGGTACAGGGGTCAGTATTGGGCTTCAGATGTGCTCATACTGGGTACAGATACCTATATTCCAGGGAGGAATAAGGTAAATGTGTACAGAAAGGAGTTCAGATTAATAACAACACATTTGCAGAGGGGGTGTTAATCATACTTTTTTCCAGTTTCCCAAGATATGCTTTTTCAGAATAAGTATGTCAGGTTTCTGTTTTAGCAGAAAATTATCAGAGCCTTTTGGTCTGGGATGCAGAGTTAGGGTGCAGAAACAGGGGAGAAAACTGGTGAGCACAGTATCCACATGGATGCTGTCGGCTTAAAGATACATATTTAGAGGGTGCACAGCATATTGAACAGCCAGTATTCCTAAAGTTGCCACCTTTTCAAATGGACAGTATATGATCCTCTCATACAAAAGACAATTGTTGCCTGAAACATATACCCACAGAAAAGTCAAAGGATATGACACCACACACAGGTTTGCATACATAAGAAATGTTTGTGTACTATTACAGCTGTATATGCCATGTCATATGGCTATTTATACTTTGAAATGCATACAAACTGAGTAATGCAACTCTCAAGGAGATCATTTTATACAGCAACCTGAAAGTATAACTTGTGTTGGTGTCCAGGCCAAGGCCTACAAGTAGTACAACAGTAAAGGAAGAGTGGGCCAGAGGATGACAATCAATCAATAGTAAGTAATGCAGATGTAGTTCAGCAGCCTCAAATTACACTCTGTACTCAACCCCTAGGGGGAAAATAATAAAGTTGCCACAATGAGGATGTATCTGTTATATAACAATGTTTAACTGAAAACATTATAATCATACTGACATACAGAACAGTCTGTATGACAGTAAGCAATAGGCCACCAATGTTCCCAAGGTGAAATGTATGGAAATATACAGCCATATACCTTAAGGCATCTTACTACCGATATCCCCCAGATGTTGTAACACCCTAGGTTATTTATGCTGCATACCCTCCCCCATAGACTGACTTACAGGGGCATATAACACTGTTACATACACTGACCTCGGGACTGCAGAAGGGCACACATGTTTTGTTCAGCTGAAGCCCACACATATATGGAGCCCACCCCACAACATGTGTGGGGGCCACAACAGCAGTGGAATGATGGCAGGAATGGCAGCACGACATAGTCACAGCCCACTACACAACAACCCCTGACAGCATGTCATATGGACAAAGCCTGGTATGTAGGTGGAGTACAGAGGCCGTAACACAGGCCCATGTGTGAAATAGTGTTGTCGTACACTAAGCAAGTCGCTGGTGTTACAGGATAGTCTGCAACATACCCTTAGTCAGGAATATGAAGTCAGAAACACAGATGGATGTAGCCATGTACTGATAGCACTCAACACACACAATGCCAGTGATATAGCTGACACAAGACCTGTGTGGTGCACAGATAAAACATAACAGCCAATCCTCTGGCCATCATGTGAATAGGCCCACAGTTGAGAGCTATGCAGACAGACTGCATTCCATCTTAAACTAGTATGTAGACACAAACCCTGTTAACATTGGTGCTATACAATGCATATAACAACACTACTCACACTGTCTGTAGGTCTGGAACCTCATGCAAATATGTAGCTGGCCTGAGTCTGCAAGTCCTCTTGTAATAGGTATTGCTGCCTGCTGTCTGTAACACTGCGGCCACACACAGGAAGGATGTCCTCCATACAGGAAAGGTAAAGGGATCACACCCACCTGATGAAGGGATTTATAGTAGTGGGTTGCCATGACAGTGGTAATTGGAAGTACAACACAGCATGCTGCATGCAGGTAGCAAGTGGTGGACACTGATTGGTGCAGAGGCCATCACCTGATCATGTGCATCACCTACAAAATCCATGCTGCAATCTGTTCAAAGCAGCTCAATACATTTAGTGGAGAGAGACCAAGATAGAGAAAGAGAGAGAATGAAAGCCAAAAACAAAAACAACAACAAAAAAACAAACACAAAAAAAAATAAATAAATAAATAAACACATCCATCCAGCCATCCACACATCAAACTATTCAGAAGAGACATAATTCCCAAAACAGGTATGTGAAGTACATATGCATGTAATTGAATGTAGCACTTGGTCCATAATAATGGGATAGATGATGTGGAATGATTTGTATGTGCCATCAGGTGTTGCTGCTGTAATGATGTCCAGCTGAAAAACTGCTATGGACAATAGTGTCTGTCCCTGTGGGCATGGGCCATACCTGTCAATGGTGCAGATCAGTGCTGACTGACAAGATGTAATCCATCATACTGTGTGTTGTGTAATGCAAGACATGTATATCAGTGTGGTCAATAGCTGGTGGTGGAAGTAATGCCGTTATGATGGACACGTGGGTTCCAGAGCCCACCACTTGCAGCACAGTCATGTTAACATGTAATGTAGCATGCAGAAATGCCATAGGTGTGTAATAGGCTTACCAGCAATCTGTCCCTATATATACCCCGCTACTGTTAGGCTGTGTCTACATGTAGCACCTGTCTGTGTTGTAGCAAGGCAGAACAGTGCAGCTGTGCAAGAAGGAGAGTTAGAAAGTGTGGCCCTGATGTCTGAATACACCCTATATATATATATGGGTCTACTACGGTTGATTGAAAACTCACTTGATTGAAAATTAAATTACTAGGACCACTTCACTGAAAGCTCACTTCAATGAAAACTCACTTGACTTAAACCCATTTCGTTGAAAGTTATAAATGGCCTTTTCCCACTGTAGTGTGACCCTGGAGTTAGTATATAAAGTAAGGAGGGGGTGTGGGGCACATCCTCCACATTGGGAGGGGGGTGGAGGGAAAAGCCCCCCCCCCCCACATATCTTGGTTATATATTCTCTTTTGGAAACATTTATTGCACTTGTAAGTATCACTGTGTATAATTTAAAATGTTTATAATATGGGGGGGCTACATCCCCCACACCCCCCCTTACTTTATATACTAACTCCAGGGTCGCACTACAGTGGGGAAAAGGCCATTTATAACTTTCAACAAAATGAGTTTCAAAGAAATTAGTTTTCAGTGAAGTGAGCTTTCAGTGAAGTGGTCCTAGTAATTTCATTTTCAGTCAAGTGAGTTTTCAATCAATCATAATAGACCCATATACATATATATATATATATATATATATATATATATATATATATATATATATATATATATATATATATATATATATATATATACACACATACATGTATGTCTACAGATATACAGACACCTATATGTATATATATATATATATATATATATATATACACACACACACACACACACAACTCATAATATATATCTACACACACACACACACACACACACACACACACACACACACACACACACACACACACACACACATATATGTGTGTGTGTGTGTGTGTGCATATGTCTACATATATACAAACAAACACACACATATGTATATAGATACATGCCCCCTACTTTTGCATGACAGTGCTGCATTATATGTGTGAGGGAACATCACACATATCAGTACACACTCATATATATATATATATATATATATATATATATATATATATATATATATACAGCAGTAAATGTGTGCAAAATGGATGGTTATGTCAGGTGTGAACCTCATGTTGGGAACACATTGCCTTTGTTTGTTTAGGTGAGATTGGGAATTTGGGGAAGGATATATTTGTGGAGGTGGGTTGGGTTGGAAGATAGTGAAGACAGCCTACAGGGGCAGTACATGACACATGTGGTGGGTAAACACCCTGGATGGGGAGTGTCATCTATGATGTGGAAGCCCCATGAGCCCACATATTTAAACAATGGGAACAAGGCCCCAACCCATGGCCAGTCACAACATCAGCTTTTTGGCCTTGAAGCTGCCTGGGCTGGAGGCTGGGCAGGAGGAGCATGCAGACTCTGTGAATGTGTACTGAGGGCCTCAAGGTGCTGTAGCACATCTCCCAAGTCTCTGTGGAGCTCCCTATGCACCAGACCCTGGACCTGGCCTAGGTTGACAGGATTATGTCTTTGTGTGCTCCCGGGGGGAACACCATACCCTGAGGTGGTTCCAACTGATGGTAGTGCAGGATCAGTATAAGAGGAGGTCCCAGGGTGGGTGCCACATTTGATGTGGCCTGGTAGCATTGCCAGATGAGGTGGGAGACATGGTTCTGCTGGCAACTGACAACATATGTGGGTAGTAATAGTCCACACATTCCTGGATCATGCCTAACAGCATGCATAGATATCCCCAATAACACAAAACAACAGATGTGCAGAAATCACATAGCAAACATACAACGTGCATATATGGAACCATAGTGGCCCTTACAATGTTATGAAGGTGACATTGTCTGTAAAAAGCCAGCAATAATAGTGTCCCCACAGGGAACATGGTTACAAACACATAGCACAAAGTGTTTTACAATACGATATATTTTCCAATGGTAGGTATTCTGTAGACATACCTATTGAGTTGTGTGATCAGATTGTTGTTACATATATGGTGGGGAGAGAGACAGAGATGTGCATTAAAAACTATGATAACCTTGCTATATGAGGTCCTCAGACCTGTTCCCATCTTTATGTCTTTCAGGCAAGATGTCCCAGGAGAGGCTTCCCATTTATAGAGCGGAGGAGAATTATGTCATCATCTCACACCTGGTGCAGCACTACCAAGTGTTGTTTGGCCAAATAGCCCATGAGCAGCAGGAGAGGACTGCCCTGTGGAACGATGTGGTCCACAGGGTAAATGCTTTTGGCCTGCATAACCACAGTTATGAGCAGGTCCAACATCATTGCACAGACCTACTTCGCAATGCCTGTCAGCATGCTGCTGCAGTCAGGGGAGATCAGCTCGCAACAGGGGGGGGGGGTCATGCCGTCCAGCCCCCCAACACATGTTGAGGATCTTCTTGCCAGCCTTGGGGCACCTGCCCGCCCGCACACACAACACCTGATGGAGAGCATAGTGGAGGTGACTGCTACCAACACAATGGCAGAGGACCACACAGGTAAGGCCACAGGGCACATCAGTAGACCACTGTGGCATATCCATCTGCATCTGTACAGTTAGATCATGCATATGTGAGATGACACACACATATATATATATTATATTATATATATATATATATATATATATATATATATATATATATATATATATATATATATATATATATATATATATATATATATATATATATATAGTCTGTTGCTGCGCAGTAGTAATAAACAGATGTGCATAATCTGTAGTAATGTGGGCTTGTACTGTTGATGTACTGTAATGCTGCACCCACCCTGGGCCAATGCCACAGCTTCTGCAGGTCCCTCTGGCATACCTCCAAAGCAGCAGCCTGTAGCTGGTGAGTATGGTGTTTGTTCAGGTTTGTCAATACACTGGTCATGTTATAGCCATGGTATATTCCATGCACACATTTAACACACCTACCCATAATGCATGCCAAACATGTTCATGTATCGTTGCTGTTAACTGCACTGCATCACAGTGGTCATCATGATGATGTATCTGAAGGTTATGTCAGACTACTGCAATATAACTAACATCCTGTCATTGCAAAATGTGCACACAGAGATGAACACAGTGGGACAAATGACCTGCAGTAGGGACATATGTGAAACATCACCCTTATACTGTGCTACAATAGTGTATATACCAGTATTACAATGGCAATTGTTACAGGTCTACACTACGGCATATCACAATACTGCATTCAACAAAACTTACAACCTGCAATGTGGCCTTAACATGAGCAATGAGTGTGTAATATGGAATCGTATGTTAGGACAGCAAATATGGGGAATACATACCTTCACAAACACTGGAAGCATATGTGTGCATACACTCCAGATAACATATAGTGGAAGTAGCTGTTGAGGTACTGAACACATGCATTTGTCATGGAAATGCACCTTTCAGCAAGTACACGTTCCCAGTGTCACACCAAGAAATGGTCTGCTGTCCAAGATGTTTGGCCAACAAATTTGCCCACTTACCTGCAACAGAGGCAGCCGTGGCTTGCACACATCTTGCATGCCATGGCGTGGACCCCATACCCAACAGGTAGCACCCAGAAGTTGGGCATGTAGCCATACCTCACCATTGCATATACCATGGTAAACAGTGCAGACAGTCATGTATGTGGTGAGGATGTATGGGACAGGAATAATGTAGGAAAAAAACAGATGGCCATCCAAGACAGATGATGTCACATGTAGCAAACCGTCATGCAGGCTGCCTAGTAACATGCCACAACACTGACGGAGTTTCAGGAATGTCTAGCAAGTACTAGCTGTGCAGTACCCATGTCAACAATTGCCTAGACTCTGTAAACATGTGGCCCATGGGTTAGGGTAATCAGATGGGACAGTTGTACCACAAGAAACATCAGCCATGCCTCTTTACAAGTAGAGTATGCATAACAGAAGAGGTCCCCAAAAGGCATGCATTGCAATGTGTACTGGTGTACCAAGACCATGTTGGAAACCTACAGACATATCACGTAAGATACATGTGCTGCACAACCAACACCTCTCCCCACCTCAGGCCCATCATCGACATCTTTACCATGCTGGTGCCAATGTACACCTGTATGTTTACCATTCAATAGCTGGGACTAGGCTGTTAGACATGGTCTTCAGTGTTTGGGACACTGCAAACTGACACACATGTTTATGCCATAGTTGTCAAGCATCTGCAAAAAGGCTGCAGATGGGGAGGTGGTGTCATCATGACACAACAGTGCACTTCAGCAGGGATCCAAAAAGGGCTGTATCTGCACACAGTCAAGGTCAGGAATGGTGGCAGACATAACCCTGACTCTACAGCAATAGTGATGGCAGTGTGTGAACTCCAAGGGATGTGCACATGAGTTGACCTTGCAATCATGCAGAGTTGGGGGACATGTGTAGGGCAGACTGACCATATACTGGCAAATGCAGATGGCCCATGCTAGTATACCCCTGCCAGGAATAGTGACTGCTGTGGTACACATAACAGTAGGTGCAACAAACCATCATGATAAGGATGTGCATACATATGCACCCACAAAATGTATGCATCTCAATCAGCATCGGCACAACTAACACATTTGTTTGACACCGCATTTGATTGTACAGGACATATGTCACATATCAGGCTCATGGGGGGTTGGGAGGGTGGCCTAATGGTTAAGGTGTTTGCCTTAGAAACACAAGATGCAGGGTTTGAGTCTCACAAGGGATAATTGGCTAGGCTTAAAATGGCTCGCAAGGGCAGTTAGCTTAGTACTAATCTATGAACCTATGTAATGTTAACATATGCAGTAATGTGGTCCCATGGCATTACAAGGAAGAGGGCATCATATCAATAAGGGTGTGTACACTCCCCATAGCCATGGTAAGGTTTGACGGTTGTCAGTGTAATTGTATCGTATTGGTCATACATGCACTGCTGATGATGACATCTGTAAATCAGACATCAGGCATTCACAAATGACATCTGTCCACATATCATCCCAGGTATGTGTCGGACAAACACATAGAGGCTGTGAACAGCAGAGCAGACATAACTTACACAGTAATACACATTTAGCAATGGTGTGTACATTTGTGATGTATGGTGCACAGTACATGGCAGGGTGCTGAACAGGTGCACAGCAATACTGTGTGCATAGGTGCAGTGTTTTCCATGGGAAGGGGCATCACCTACTAACACAGTCCATGCATCACACACATGTACACTGTTACTAGCATGGATTGACTATAGCTGCACTGCATGCTGTTGAGTACCATATGTTATGCATGTTGACAGATGGGTAATGGGAGGTCTGCATGTAATATCTTCGTGCAACCTCACCTGTAAGTGTGTGTGTGTGGGGGGGGGGGGTAATTTTGTCTGTAAGCCCAATCTGGTCGAGTGGAGGGGGGTTGATGCATGGGGTCTATGTTATAACATCGAAGTCTTACAACTTCGAATGTTATAATATCGAACCCTAGTGAGCAAAAGCTTGAAATATCAAAGCTGCAGAACACCGAATACTTTCCTAGGTAAAGTATTTGGTGGGCCATTTCTGCAGCTTCGCTATTTCCTCAACTGTGGAGTAAAGGTTATGGACAGGGTTAAGGTAAGTGTGAGAACGAGGTTGAGTGTGTGATAGGGACCTTAGGGTTAGAGATCGGGTAAGGTGAGTGTGCGATAGGGACTTTAGGGTTGAGGAGCGGGTAAGGTGAGTGTGCGTTAGGGACTTTAGGGTTAGGGAGCAGGTAAGGTGAGTGTGCGATAGTTAGGGACCTTAGGGTTATGGTTGGGTTAAGGTAAGTGGATAGCTAGTGGTGTATGTCTGGTTTAGTGTAGGGTTTTGTGAAGTGTATGTGTGTGGATTATTTATTTTGGTGTGCTTGTGTTGTGTGTATGTTTGTCGGAACAGCAATTTTTTTCCCTGGGAAAAAATTTGCTATTCTGACTGTTCAGTTTTCTGGTGTTTCAATTGAATGGGTTCGATATTATAACATTCGAAGTTGTAAAACTTCAATGTTATAATATAGACCTGATGCATGTAGGATGTGTGTGTGTATGTGTATGTGTGTGTGTTTGTGTGTGTGTCCATGTATGCACATGTGAGATTGTGGGGTTGTTCATATGCCTTAACTTCCCTTTGAAATTGGGCAGTACATAGACATGGATTGACAAATGAGACACCAGGAATACTTGTCTAATATGTAATCTCAGGACAGCTGATAGTATAATAAGGTCTGTAGCATGGAACATGCATTGGGAGGGAAACTAGACACCAGGCATACTGTTATAATTGCAATCAGCAGAAAGGTGAAAGAATACCCACGTATGCAGCACTACAGATGCATTGGGGATTTACTAGACAACACCAGTGAGTGTATCCAAATATTACTGTTGTCCACATAATAAGTTAATAGAGCAACAGATCTTTTATCTGCTGAGCAATAGTTACATATGACACTCCAGTGCATGAGATTATTGAGTGACTGTAGTAGCCCATAACATATGGGGGCCATGCTCATAATGTCTGGACAAACCCAGGGTGAGCACTGGATGACAGCAGTGCATCCTTATAAAACTGACTCCAATCAAATCAAAGAGGTAATGGAGTAACAGGTCATGTTTTGTGATCAATTGTGTAGGCAATTAGAAGAATGATACGTTAATGATTGGTATTAATGAGTATAAGTTTACAAGTGTGATGCAGGATGGGGAACTTAAGAGAATAAACTTGGGACAGTCTGTAAACTCAGGGACAGGTAAGTATTATGGTGGAATGTTAGGGTGTCTGTGTGTGTGTGTGTGTGTGTGTGTGTGTGTGTGTGTGTGTGTGTGTGTGTGTGTGTGTGTGTGTGTGCGTATGCAATGTTAAACAATGACGTATAGGTCTTAAAGTGTGTTTCTTTTCTCCTCACAGGTGGCGAGGTGGGTCAGGGTCCCTCCTGCATGTAATCTGATGTTGGTGTCCATACAGACACTGAAAATGATGATAGGTGTGTTGAGGCCCAGGCGGGGTTGTCAGAGGCTGAAACTGGCCATCGTTTGACATCCCCCTGTTATCCACCCCATCCCAATACATAGTCACAGTGCCTATCAATACCCCATCACCAGTGGCCATAGCAGAGGGAGAGTTGGCAGTTGGTGGCAGTGCACAGGACAGTGATGGTATCTATGGCTGCTGTGTCTGGACACAGCAGCCATAGCCAGATGTCTGGCAGGGTACCACATAGGCAGATGTACAGGGGTGCTCATGGGAGGGCTGCTGGTCATCATGCCCCTGGCAAAAGTGGCACATCTGGTACCACCAGATGCATGTTTCAGGCTGTCATGGAGGAGCAGGCATGCATGGAACGGTACACCAGACAGGGTCTGAGGCTGCAAAAGGCTGCTTTTTCAGCTGTAAGTGACAACATCCATGATCTTGCAGGTGCTCTCCATTATTATACAGATGTCATGGATAGATGGTGGGGTGAGATGGTGGGCCGCCTCAAACATGGATTGCCCGTGCTAGAGCATGTGGTGTTTGTGGTGTGACAGCCACGTGGATGTAGGCCAGCAACACCAGCATCTGGAGGTCAACGTGGACATGCAAGGACACCAAGCCAATCCCGAAGTGGCAGTGCCAGCCCCAGCAATGCTGGGGGACACTGTCCACACCACACCACACCACAGCAGACAATGTGCACATGGTCCTGGCCAGTCCCAGGAGGGACCTGGTTCCAGCAGACATATGTCATCATCAGGAGAGATTAGCATATTGAGGCTTGTACCTGGACATGCCCATGGAACCCCTGGCAGGCACAGTTCTTGTATCCATGGCCTGAGGTGGTGAACTGCACACTCCACAAGGTATGATGTGCAGCTGTCCAACAAACACCTGTATATGGCAGCCACATGGCAGAACTGTGTGCATGCATACCCACACACTATACAAACACACCTATGGCAACCCCATACCTATAGACACCACATCACCATGGTCATATCAGTAATTAAAACCCCTAACTCACACACATGGTGTCAAATGTATGGTCCAGCCTAGGTCTCTGGCAAACCAACAACACACCCAGTGCATATGATGAAACTTGTGCCACATCCCTGTCATACATAACATCAATGCAGGGACAGGCTAATATGGTTCTGATGTACATGGTGACTGTACTCCAGTGTACCAATGTACTGCTGTGTAACATGTTGTCAGCAGTAATGTTTAATGGTTACATGTCAGATAGTGTAGCTGTCCAGCCATGATGCATTATAGCTGTTATTAACACTGAGTGAATGTGGTCTCCATAATGTTATCCATTTGTGTTGAAGGTGTCCATGTGTCAGCAGGAGGATGGTCTGCTGTCATATCTCACAAGGGGTATGGCACTGTGATGACACCTTGGCTGTGCCATATCCTGGGCACAGATGAACACATGTCACAGGTCTGTATAACAGTTACTGCCTGTGCCACATGGCCGATAGGTCCGGGGGTGGCATATACAGGTGCATGGTGGCTGCTGTTAGCAGCCCTTCTACAGTGGACAATGGTAGTTGTACTGGGTGGTACACACCACATGTTTGTGTATAACACACACAGAGGCTTAGGTGCTGATGCACTGCACAGAGAACACTGCACACATGGATGTATGTACCTGTGCAAGGAACCCATTGTAGCCTATGTAATTCCAAAAAGCCAGACTATGCAGAACAACACAGTGTATAATAAACAGTCTGCTAGTTTAATGTCATTGGCAATGGTACAGGCAGAGTATATGTCCCCTTTCCCAATGTAGTGCATTCCTCAACATGATAAACATATGTGTGCTGATGTTGGGTGGCACATCCTTACCCTTTGGAGGGTGAGAGGTGCTTTAGAACCACAGATAGTGGGATAGATAAATAACTAACCTGTTAACATGAACTGTACAGTATTACGGCCAGCTACATGGCAGGGATACACTCAACAGTAACCACAATGATGTTGGCTGTGTCCACAACAGCCACACCCAGCTATATATACCAACCCCAGTATTGCTGCACATCTATACAGTGGGGAAGAGGCCATTTACACAGCTAACAGTAGTTGTGATGGAATGTATGTCCACAGGATGATACCTGTGACATGTTAGCATATGCCAAGCAGTTCTTGGACAGATGATCCCCTGGGATATGTATATTCTGCAACTTGAAGTAGATCCCTCCACATACACGCAAACTCTTACTTGGCAACACTGGGAGTAGACCCCCTACCTAGGTATGTAGTGCTACTGATGTGTGTGGCTTTAACTGCACACACCACACAGTTTTTAGGATGAGGTGTGTTTCAGGTTACATGCTACATGCAGAACATCCCCAGGCATGTACAGTATGGTAATGGGGGATTATAATGGTTGTATATGGACAATACATAGTGTGACATACCGTCATATACACATTGACAAACACACAGCAGTCAGACACACATCCAGGAGACCTGGGCCTCTCAATGCTAACTACCTTGTCAGTGTGTCCATTGTGTTACAGGTAGGTTGCACACAGCACATGCATAACTGGGCTGGATGGTGTTATCAGTTACCTGTATGGTTGATGGTGACAGTGGTCACCATACATTGGTACATGGGACTTGTACTGGGGGTACTATGGTGTTATGACAGTATACCTAGCACCCACACCCCACTGTAGATATTTTATGCACTGGAACCTATAATGACCCTCTGACATACCCACCATCACACATTGACCAGGACTGCAATACAACCCCTTGTCCATCCCAAGAGTGCTACTACAGGGATATGCATGTAAGGCACATGCCACAGGCATAGTAGGGTGATGCATTGTCATGCCTCGCCTACAGGCAGCAACATCACTATCTCTAATACTGTGTGGCAATGCATATTGTAATAGGAGTATGTGGCCTCAGAGTGCTGTACCCTACAGATATACACACATGCACACATACACACACTTGCCGGAACTCAGTGGGTATCTCATGCCTATCAACCCATTTGTCCAACAATGTTGTGCTGGTACTGCAAAGCCCAGGTAGCCTTTA
Source organism: Protopterus annectens (assembly GCF_019279795.1). Classification (NCBI taxonomy): domain Eukaryota; kingdom Metazoa; phylum Chordata; order Ceratodontiformes; family Protopteridae; genus Protopterus; species Protopterus annectens. The sequence continues at coordinate 1,025,264,468 of NC_056737.1, forward strand.
GGGAGAGGAGCATAACAAGGTACATGTAATGTCCAGTACAGCAGCAGCCACATCTAAATATGGCAATGGGTGGTGCAGTGGGTGTGAAGGGCCTCAGGGTATTCCCAACTACAGGTCTACTAACACACAGACACTGATAATCTCAGTAATGCACACGTACACATTTGTCAGTACTGGGGTGTGGTGCAGGTGTTCATAGGTTGTAGTAACAGATACAACTATGGTGACCCTCACTGTGAGAGTGGCATGCATCAGCCATTCCTCTGGGTGCCTCCTGCAGAGGGCCGGTGTGGTGCTCCAGTTAACATGTATGCAACATGTATTGCATAACATGGTTAGTGTCTGTCTTGGAGACCTGTACCCATGCATGTTCTGAAGACTGTGGTAGTGTAGTTGATGTATCCGTGGTAAGTGGTGCATACAGGGTGTTGAGTCCTGTCTGTGCCATTTATAACTCAGCTGGGCAGACATGTCAGTGTCAGTTAAGCAAAGATTGCCTGTGCGTATCCAAGATGGATACCTGACATCTGCACATCTATACAGGGACTGACAGACATCAGCTCGCCAACTAGCTATGCAATAGGATGAATGTGTTGACAGATAGATGTCTGACACTGATACGTATGCCGTTATTACATGACAGCAGCCCTCACTGACATGTGCTATACACACATGTCAGATCATTATCCAGTAGGAAATATATAATGAGAAACAGCTCACACACCAGGAACATGAAAGTGAGGACTCAGAGTCCATCTATGCATGCAGGGGTGTTTGTTTCCAGTACTACAATTAGCAATCTACTCTTACATGGGAAAGCACTGTCAACAGTAATAACATAATGATACACTACATGCCAGTGTGACTGCATATAACCTGGGATACTAC
>NC_056737.1:1025267855-1025298798 GCF_019279795.1 Protopterus annectens
AATGACATCTACCACAGTCTGTACACAGGCCAAGGTACATATTTGCAATACACATACTGTCGACAGTCACCATAAGTACACAGATTTCACAACTGTACACACAACCACAGAATGCCCAGGTTATGTCCTCACATATAGCCCTACTATACATAACATGTCTATCAGTCTGATATCTGACTGGCGTGTTATCAGGTATGATGTCAATAAATAATGATGTGCAGAACATATGCACCTCTTACTGCATGACATATATACAAAGGTTGATAGACTTGTGGCTGGAGGCATAAGCACAGGGCCAGTATTGACATGTTGCTATGATAAACCCATAGATTTACTGGTGTAACAGGGTTTGTTGTGACATATGTCCTATGAGGGATATGAAGTCAGTAACTCTCATGGCTGTCACTATGTACTGACTGCAATCTTCAGACTATGCTTCAGCAGTTCTAAGATAGGTGATCTGTGAGTAACACAAGGCACCTAAGACTCCAAACACTGGCTAGTCTGCAGATAACCCTACAGGTGGGAGTTTCCTCAAACACATAACAATGTCATGGCAGATATTAAATCATGTAGACCAGCCATATCCACACAAACCCTGTTAAATCAACATTACTCCAAATGCAGGAGAGCAACACTTACATTCTGTAGTCATGTCTGGAACATCCCCCTCCTGTTTGTTGGCTTGTCTCCACAGTGTATGACACTACCATCTGTACTGCTGTTTGCCAAACACTGACATGAAGTCCTGCTCACAGTGAATGAAAAGGGCCAACACCCGCATGATGTTCCTAGTTATAGGAGTGTGTTTCCATGCAATTTGCTATGGGAATGTTACCACAGCTGTTCCACATACAATCAGATAGTGGGGGACTGCAATTTGTGCACAGGCCATCAGCTGATCATGAGCATCACTTACAAAACACAAGCTGCTGCCTAAGCAAAGCAGGTGTACTTCTCCACATCCACCAGATAGAGAGTGAGAGAGACTGACACAGACAAAGTAAATCACGGAGGGGGTGGGAGAGCAAAACATAAGCATGCTTGTGTCACACACTTACCAGTATGGGGTTTCAAACCCCTGCCTATGTATTGCTATCACATGCCTATGCAGTTATTGCATGCGCCACACAGCTTACATGTTGGGGAGCTGTACAAAGGTATATCAGATGGTGAGTGACATCAGCAACAGTGATAAAGGAGGATAAGGCAGATGTAGTACGTGTGCCTGTCCACATGAATAAGTGTCAAAGTTGACACAGCCACACTCTGTCAGGGACTCACACACATTAACACAGTTGACAGGGTCATAAATAGACTTCCTAGCTAGCTAGTTTGCCACAATACAGTAATACACAGGTATCACATGCACCACAGGGGTTATCAGGATGATATATGGGCAAAGGGAATGTCAAGGTGTCTGAAATCAAAAGACATGCTTCCGTAGGTCAATGGGAGGTGTAGTGAGTGTGAATGGTGTCCAAATCATTATACTCCACACAAACACAGACACAGGTTTGCCAGTGCTGACATGCATGGGTGCATTGCTTCACAGGAGTGTAGTGGCTGACTGTGGCAGAAGGCTGTACAAGGCTAGGTAAAGGGTATACCCTGGCATCAGGCCACATGACAATGGTCTACAGTGTGGCTCAGGGGTGTAGTATCTGGGTTGGCCCACACAGGTGGGTATTGTATTCACCATCCAGTCATCTGGGTTACTATTGTGGGTGGCCAGTGCTGTGCAATGCTTGCCATGCATGTGATCTATAGTCCATAACATGGACGGTGTCTGGGATGTGCACACATCCCACATGCATGTTCTATGACATGTGGAAGTGTACCTGGGGTGTCTGGGGCATGTTGTGTAGACAGATTGTTATCATCAGATGTGCCATTCTTAACCTCATGTGGTGAGAACTGGCAATGGACACTAGGTTGACCCTGCACCTATATTGACAGCATGATAGAGGTATTCCCTGATATCAGTGGCATCTGTTAATACAGGGCATGTGTATAAGGCATGGTATGTCCTTTGTGGGTTACATTTGCTGGCTCTACAGTTGTTGCAGGCGTCCAGTGGGGAACATAGCAAAGGAGCACTGTATGCAATGATTTGCCTATTGTAGGGATGTGACAAGGTGACATGTCCTCTGTAGTCCCTGCAATCACACCATGGTTACTATCTGTGGGCAATATGCAGGGAACTACCAACATAGTGGTTGTTGCCTAGCCAATTGTATTTGTGTATGAGACATGGGTGGAGAGTGTTCTCTGGGTAATACAAGGGTTGCCTATATTGTTCTCCAAGCCATGATGTCACATGTAGGGGTATGGATTGTCTACCCAGCCTCTCTGCTGTTTGACATCTGTTATCCTTGTAAGGTGGACATTGTGACATATAATAGGCCCACCATATAAGAAATTTGCAAAACCCACTCCACAATGAGCCCTGTTATTACATACTCTCACAGCTACCTCCACACAGGATATGTATGACAAACACACACACACACACACACACACACACACACACACACACACACACACACACACATACACACACACACACACACACACACACACACACACACACACACACACACACACACACACACACACACACACACACACACACACACACACCAATTCTCACAGTTGCTATGTCTGGGATTAGAACTCATATCTAACTAGTACATCACACTACAGCATTATGCAGTTATAACACACACCATGGAGCTTACTGGATTTGTCCTTCCCCAAAGGTGTATGTCAAAGTGAATGATATCAGCAGGCTTGACAAAGTAGGGCTATGTAAGTTGTAGTGACTGTGAATGGCCTCAAAAGCATTGATCCCTACACAGATAAAAAAACACACAAACACACAAACTTTTACACTTGCCATGTCTGGGATTAGAACTCCTACCTAACTAGTACATTACACTACAGCATTATGCGGTTATAGCATGCACCATGGAGCTTACTGGGCTAGTCCTTTCGCAAAGGTGTATTTCAAAGTGAATGACATCAGCAGCCTTGCCAAGATTGGGCAATGGAAAGTGTAGGCCATAGGTTCATAGGTTCATAGGTTGGTACTAGGCTATTGGCCCTAGGGTCTATATATGCCTAGCCATGTCAAATCCCTGGCTGTGTCGTCCCACAATATTTACTTCCTTGGACCCTTGTCTAGCAGGGCAACTGACATGATCCCTGGGTTCAATTTCCTATCTCCCATCCAATCATCCAGGTTGCTTTTGAAGAGGGCCAAAGAGGCACTCTGCTTGACATGTATGGGCAGTCTATTCCAGAGTCTGGGGAGTCTCTGAATCAGGAACACAGCCCTCCAGCAAGTATTGTTCATTGTGATGACAATATTTGGATCCCTGGAGCATGTGGTTGTGAGGGTTTGGAATACTTTAAGTGTAGCATGTCCAACAGCTGTGGGTTTGACATGGCATTGCATGTTAAGCAGAGATCGCCTCTGAGTACACAATACATGACAGAGTATAGCTGGAAGATTTTCAGATGGTCAGCATAGGGCATCTGGTTTAGGCCTGTGATTCTTTTAGTGAGGTATGTCTGCAGTCTTTCTAGTTGTTGCAGATGTCTTGTGAGGTACATATGTAAGGGGGCATTGTAGTCTGTACTAGGTCTACTGAGAGATGACTACAGTGAAACAATGGCCTCCTTTTTCCTGGATGTAAAGCCCTTAGTGATGAGGTGTGCCACATAGGTGGATTTCCTGACTGTTGTGGCGATGCGGTGTCCCTAAGTCTCTAATCACACTTTAGGTGTTTAGTGTACTGCCACCTATGTGGTATTCCACAGGTGCATGTCCCTTCCCAAAGGGGATAACTATACATTTCTTGGCATTGATCTTGAGGCCATGGCTCAGGCACCAAGCATGTCTTTCTGTTAGGCCCTTCTGTAGAATATCCACATCAAGTGGGGATTCAATATTGGCTCCCAATGTGCAGTCATCTGTGACCTTTGTTTCCCAGAGTCCCTTAGTGATGGACTGTACTTCAGAGCAGTAGATGCCGAACAAGGGCGGTGCCAGGACTGAACCCTAAGGTACTCTGACTGTTAATTGTCTGGGGCTGGGGTTGGTGTCACCTACATTTACAGTGTGGGTTTTGTCAGTACAGCAGTTAGCACCCCAATGGGTGACATAGGGATTAATGGCCAGCTTGGTACATTTATCTGTGATTCTAGACTGGGGGATGGTGTCAAAGGCCTTGGCGAGGTCCGGATATGCTATGTGAACCACCTTACCCTCATCCACAGCTCTGGAGATTGATTCACATTTGTCAATCAGGTTGAGGTGACATGATCAGCCCTTAACAAACCCAACCTGGTGGGGGTCCAGTGTTTACAGGTTGCCAATGTCTTTGTTTTAATTTCCATGATAATACATTCCATGGCTTTGCAGATCAGGCATTTCATACTGCTGGGGCTGTAGTTCCCAGGATCCAAGGTGGATCCCCCCTTGTGGACTGGGGTGACTGTAGCTGTGCACCACACAGTGGTCATGAAGCCTGAGGTGTGGCTATGATTAGACATGGCACACAGGTGAGGTGCCAGTTCATTTTGTTGTTCATGTAGTACACATCCCGGCGTGCTGACTGGTCCCATGGCTGCTGTTGTCTTAGCTCGGGTGAGTGTGTTTTTTACCTGTGTGGCCATTATTACCAGAATCTAGCACTCCTTCAGTGATGAGATGGGCCCCTTTGGGGGTGACAGGGGGTGCAGTTGGCACTGAATCGATCTGCTAAGATATTGGCAATATCCTTGGGAGCAGTATATTTAATACCATCCTGTTGTAGCTCAGAGCAGATCTGAGCAGTGCCATTTAGATTCCTGACATTGTTATGAAATGGCTTGCAGTTGTCTTTGGCATCGTTGGCTATATTATGCTCATAACTAGCTTTGGTGGATTTTATGAGGGATCTCAGCTTCATACTGTGGCTGGTAAGAGAGTATTTTGCATCCTGGAAATTCCCTCATTTTTGCAACAGTTTCTTCCTTTTATTGTACAGTACGATTATGGCAGGGAGGCCACCACATTGGCTTCCTTTTCTTGGTGGGGAGCATCTTGGTTCTATATTGGATGGCACGATTCATACATGAGTGGATGTGCTCGTACAGTGCCTTCATGTAGGATTCAGCAGTCATCCTTTCAATTCCCATCTGCATGGGTGTCACGATGTTAGTCACATCTGACATGTGTAGCATGATGTTGGCTTTGGAGATATGTGTTACGGAAGCTTCCTTACTGGGGTGTGGGAGAGGAATATGGATGTTAAGGGTGATTAACTCATGGGCAGACTTGACCACCGATGGGGTGACCATAGGTGTGGAACATTGATTTCCCATGTTGGTAATGACCAGGTCTAGGATATTTGAGCCCCTGGTGGGACTATGGGTTACTTGATCCAGGGCATTGGGAATTATGACTTCCAAGAACCGTTGGGCACACATGTTGGTAAACAAGTATTTTTCCCATTTAATTGCAGGGTAGTGTAAGTCACCCAGTATTAGGGTGTTTGGTTGTATCATAATATTTCCCAGTATGTTTCAAAAGCTGTAGTGGGAATCGTGGGGCATTGTGGGGGATCTGTAGCAAGCTATACAATTTGGATTGCAGTGTGACCTAGTGTTAGCTGCACCTGGTTATTTCAGATCCATTCTGTTGGGCAAGTAGCCTGGTGGTGTGATTATCCTTACTGAATATGGACACTCCTCCACCTTTCTTGTTTTGGTCCTGATTTGGTGGCCAACAGGTGTGGTGAGAGCTGTACCTGGTATTGCACAGGTGCGCTCTAGAGCCTCTCTAGAGGTCTCTGTTACTGCACAGATATTGATGTTGTCCATTTTTAGGTGTGCCTAATGACTGTGAATGGCCACAAAAACATTGATCCCTATACACACAGAGTTTCACTGTTGCTATGTCTGGTAACAGTTGCTATGTCTGGTAACAGAACTCATACCTAACTAGTATATCACACTACAGCATTACACAGTTATAGGACATGCCGTGAAGATTACTGGGCTACTCCTTTCCCAAAGGTGTATTTCAAAGTGAATGACATCAGCAGCCCTGCCAAAGTAGGGCATTTGAAATTGTAGTGAGTGTGAATTGCCTCAAAAGCATTGACCCCTACACAAATAAACACACACAAAGTTCTACAGTTGCCATATTTGGGAATAGAACTTCTACCTAACTAGTATATCACACTACAGCATTACACAATTATAGGATGTGCAGAGAGACTACTGGGCTAGTTCTTCTCCAAAGGTGTATTTCAAAGTGAATGACATCAGCAGCCCTGCCAAAGTAGGGCATTTGAAATTGTATTGTGTGTATGGCCTCAAAAGCATTGATTCCTACACAGATAAACACACACAAAAAGTTCAACAGTTGCCATGTGTGGGAATAGAACTAATATCTAACTAGTACATCATACTATAGCATTACACAGTTATAGGATGTGCCACAGAGATTATTAGGTTACTCCTTTCCCAAAGGTGTATTTCAAAGTGAATGACACCAACAGCCCTGCCAAAGTAGGGCATTTGAAATTGTAGTGAGCGTGAATGGCCTCAAAAGCATTCTATGTCTGAGATTAGAACTCCTACCTAACTAGTACATCACACTATAGCATTACACAGTTATAGCACATGCCACAGAGCTTCTAGAACTACTCTTTCCCCAAAGGTGTATTTCAAGTTGAAGATGTCAGCAGAGTGCAGTGTGTGTGCATGGGCCATAACCTATTCATCTAGAAGCAGACACACAACACTCAGGCACACACAGGTTTATATTCCACAGGTACATGTATACAACTGCTAGATGACTACTGACTTGTGCAGTCATGTTACACAGTGATCACAAGCACCACAGACACTATAGTGTTGATGGATACCAGAGGAAAATGTCTACAGTGATTGACATTTGCATATCATGTAGTTTTAGCCAATTGGATGTGTGCTGGGTGGGACAGGCCTCATGATGGGAGACTCTTTGTCACTGTCTGTTACTCTCTTCCACACATCTCTGTATCTGTAATTTTGGCTTATTATAGTGAGTTGTCCTTAGATATATGTGTGTATTCCTATCCAATGTGTGTGCAAAGCATGACTGGTGTGTACTGAGGAGTGTGTGCACAAACATCTGTGACTGTCAAAAATGTATAGTCCACTGTTGTTGCCAGACATGGGCTTCATTTTTGTAAGTGTGGGAGCATGCCCAGTATGACCTTCTGTAGTGAATGTGTGGATCCATTCCAGGTAGGTTGTACTCCAGTGCAGGCTTTTGTGTTCTACACTTACAGCTAGCAACCTGTTTCTGTGGGATATCTATAGATCGGTTGACAATATGGGGTCAAAATGGGCAAAGGATAGTGGGTTACTGTAGGTAATTCTGTTTGTGCTGCTTCTGCTACATGGTCTTTGTGTTAGCAGAGATATTCAGACATATGTACTGTTTTACACTGTGATGTTTTATGTCATCAAGTACTGTCAGGTATACATATTTGCTTGCAGTAGTGTCCTGGGGAACATGGGGTGAATGCAGCTGTGTCCAGTATTGTAGTCTGCAGCCTACATATTTTTGCACAATGATGCCATTCTGAAGGGGAAGCTGCAGACACTTGCTGCTGGGTGTGTGTAAATGGTTCAGCACCTTGGTACTGTGGTGGCTGAGGATCCCATGCTTGTACATCCATCAGCATGACAGTATGGCCATATCCTGATGTGGCCATACCTCACAGCTGTACAGATTCACACAGGTTACCCAGAGGCAGGGGTCATAATTCTGGACATTACCCCATTCACATTGTGGTTTACGAGCAGGTTTGTAGCCACCCACTCCTGTGTTTGCAGGCAGGGATAGTATGTGCGTATGGCTGAGTTTCGGACTTCACACATTCCATGCCGCCCATGCTCCTACCCCCCCCCATTATTCTATCCTTTTCCAAACATTATGCAAACATTATCTGATAAGTTCCCTGTAGTTATCACTTCATCTCAGCAGTAATTTGGTGTTGGGCCACAGTTCATGCAGGAGGTCATGGTGGACATGTTACTGGGATTTGTCCACATGGCCTTGCATTTGGGTTCTGTGGACTGTGTTATGTTGTTATTTGGGAGTCCATGACATAACATACATTGGCAGTACAGATGAGACACAGGCATTTGGCAGAGGACTGTATACCTTTTGGTAGTGATGCAGTCCAGCTGTAGCAGGCTGTTGCATTCTGTCACTCCTACAGTCCCAGACTGCAATACTTTGTATTCTCCTGGGGTGACAGGGTAGGTGTGCAAGGTGTTCATGCCAATACTTTCTGTCAGTATTGATCCAGTGGTCTGGATGCTGGCAGGGTGCTGCTTACAGCTAGGGACACACCTGCATGGGACACCTGCACTGCATGCTGCATTCTATGGCTATTGCCATACAGAGATGGGGGTCATATTGTACTCATTCCCAACAGCAGGGATAAGACCTGTGAGGTACCTGTGGGTGATGGTGGGGTGAGCTGGGTGCATGTGTGCTATGGACAGTACTTGCATCTGACTCACACATATGCATGGGACATTCCACTTATGCTGGCTTGTGCAGGGACATCAGCAGTTTCTCAGTACTTCATACCTGTGACCTTTGTGGTTTGCCAGTGTTTGGCCAGATGACATTGGTATTCCCTACTATAAACCCAACTAATGTGCTGCTAACCTGTATGTACAATTCCAAAAGTGTGTCCATTTGACAGTAACATATTATACACTGTTTGGGATACTTCCACCTGTGTACTGTTTGTATGTCTGGGCCCACATTCATGCGACGTCCATCTTTCAGATGGTGACAGATATTACTTCCAGACATTTACTATGGCTTACTGCCGGAATGTGTTTTGCTGGGATGCATTGTTTTTGGCACTGCAGTTGTGAGAACTTGACCCTGCCATTGGCAGTACTGGCCAATGGCCACCAGAACAAACCTCACCATGCCTACATACTGACCACTCTCACACAATATGCAACACACACCAACCCAACACACGCAGCCCTGCATATTGTACACATGCTATAATATATCCTTCTAGTTTGGCTGCCTCAGGTAATCTATGCTCCACTGTTATTATACCTACACGTACATGTTACTACATTTTTACATAGAATTGGGGGGCACAACTGACACTTGTACACATTTGCTATGACTGTACTGGTATTTCAGGTACTCCATTTCATTCTGTATTCTGACCTATCATGCTGACTAGAAGCATATCAGTGTACTACAAGTCTTAGGTTTGATTGACCTACCTTTCAGTTTCAGACTTCTTACACTTCAGAACTAACATCCCACTGCCTGACCAGTTGTAATCTGTCTATGTAGGTCTGGAGTGGGGCTTTTCTCCATAGCCATCAATCAGAGGCCTTTGCACAGCCTTTGTTTGTGTTTGTCTATGCCTGTCTTGCTGGCTGAGACTGTTGGTATGTGACCATCCCTGACTGGCATGTGTGTGTCCTATGGACACACATGTGGCCCACCACATTTCCTGTAGTGAGTTTTGTCACCTTGTCATGTACAGGCTACTATGGTGACACCAGTATTTGTTACAGATCTCATGCTGCCACTATGGTGACATCAGTATTTGTTACAGATCTCATGCTGTCACTATAGGTGTCTACTATCTGCGGGCATCCCATTCAGCCACCCGATTTCCTTGCATGCTCACATCCATACCATATATACAAGTAACAAAACATACTACTCCATTTGGCAATTGATAGGGAGAGTGACTTACCTTGTGGCTGTGCCAGTATTGAGGATGGTGCTGGAGGGCTGACTATGTTGGATGAACATAATACACTCCCTATACATGGTTAAGCACAGGTAGTGTCATGTTTGGCATTCCTTTTACTGTATGTGAGAGTCAGAGAGAGGTGTCATTTCCTGGGTTCCTACCGTGTAAGTGTATGTGTTATGCATTGCCTCTTTGCCACGGCCTGGGCATACTGGGCACGCCTCCTTCTGCCTACTGGGGCAGGCTCAGGTTGTTCCTTCTCTGAGTCACTCTGTGCCTCTGCAGGCCTTGGCAATGGTGGGGGGGGGGGGCTGTGTGGCCCTGCCCTGTGCTGTTCCTGCTGCAGCTGTTTCCGCAGGATCATATTGTGTAGCATGGCACATACAATGACAATTTGGTTACATTTAGCTGGTGAGTACTGCAAGGCTTCACCGGATGTGTCCATGCACCAGAACCATGACTTGAGCATCCCAAACACACACTCTATTATGATTCTGGTCTATGCGTGTAACTCATTATGGAGTTCTTGTTCGGGTATGCATTTCTGATGGGTGTCATCAGCCATGGCTCCAGTGCATAACCAGCAGCCCCCACTAGGTGGCCGTAAGGGATGTCTCTATTGGCAAATCTCTGGTACAGCTGCATCATATGCCAGATGTGGGAGTTATGATAGCTTCCAGGGCAGCCAGCACACACATTCATTATAATGCCCTGGGCATTGCACATGGCCTGGCAGTTGATGGAGGGGAAGCCCTTGTAGTTGATGTAGACCCTACCCAGCTTACCGAGTGGTGCTTTGATGCATATGTGCGTGCAGTCTATAGCACTCACTACTTCAGGGTATTCTGCTATTTGGTGGAAGAAACACATATTGCTGGTCAACGCCTCATGGCTGTTGTGGAAATATATGAGCTCACCAGCATGTGCTGACATGGCATCCAGGAACTGGTGGAGTACCCTGGATGCTGATGCCTGTGAGATCCCCATGATATCCCCAGTTGGCCTTTGGAAGGTACCTATGGCTAGTATTCTTAGGCCTATACATACCTTGGTATCCACTGGGATGGGTTCCCCTCTGTTGGTTCTATGTATGAGGTGTGGCTGGCACAGCTCAATAATTTGCTGTAGGATGTCCCTGTCCACCCTATAGTGCTCCACTATCTCCAGCTCATGTAGCCCCTGGTGGGTTACCCTGGGACTGTACACTCTTCTCCTTCTCCTCACTGTGGGTTGGTCATCAGCATTCTCATCCTCACCACCCTCAGCCTCTTTTTCATGTAGATTCATGAGAGTGAAAGCAGCCCCTATCATTTTGTTGGTTTTGTTTGGTAAAATGTCCCCACTTGTGTACACTGGTGCTGTAGAGTTTGTGGGGAAAACCAGAGGAAAAGGTGTTTGCATAGTTTATAGTGGTGTGTTGGGCTGGGCTGCTGCCTGTGAAATTGTCTGATTCTGATACATTTCACCTGCCATCTATGCTAGTTTACCTTGATTACCTTCCTACTGCTGTTTTCCCTTCCCATTCCCTTCCTGTTTAAGCCCAGGGGCACGCCACAGAAACACAGTGCTCAGATGAACAAGGAGCTGCTATTTCCTGGTTTACCTTTTTTTTCCTTTAAAACATGCTGTGCGACACGCACACCCGCTTAGGCAATGTAAAGAGTGCTTGGCAGCTTCAGACACACCCCCTTGCTTAGTTCTGCTAAGCTATGGGCAAACCCGAGCCACAGGGCTCCAATAAGCTTACAGTATGCCTGACACACCCCTCTTTGATGTCAGCTAGCTCTTAGGCTTACACCATGGTCTTCCTGCACTTACATGTTTGGGTGCAGGCTAGCCGTGAGGGGGAATCTGGGATTCAGTATCATTCCCCTCATTTGCATAGGATTGCCTGCTAATGCCTAGTTACAAGTCTGACACTGAGCCTTCCCACTTAGCAACCACTATTCACTGGCCATGTTGTCTTCTGCCTGCCATTGAGTATAATGGAAAAATTGTGGTTTTGGTTAGAATGCATATTTCAGGTTATTTTTTATATTTTCGGCTCGATCCCGTTTGCCCGCCACTGCCCTACGCTTAAACAGCCGAAATCGGCTAAAAAAAAAAATAAAAGTTATTTTTTTTTTATTTTTGCAACTGTTTTCCATGCCATTGGTCATACATTTGGCCATTGGCATGCTTTACTCATTATATACACCCTTTATTTTAAGCTGTCATGGCTCCGTTTTGTAGTTTGCAGAAATGTACTCGGTTACTAACCGATTAAATTTCTGCAGATTACATTAGTCCTGAACGGCCAGCTGTCAGCTTCATGGATTGCATATTCACCTCATTTGCATGGTTGTCACCTGCAAATGGGGTAATTTGCATACAGGAGCTGTGTCCGTGCAGGAACAGTGCACTATTCCTGCATGCCATGCAGAGCTTGTTGAATCCTAGGGAATGAGTTTCTACTTCAATGATGCTCAAGAGATGGATATTTAAAAGAAAGAAAAAAAATCGTTGTTTGTCTGTTTGCAAAACAGCTGGGCATTAAACATATTCCGCCAATGTGATTTCTTGTTGAGGGCATCAAAAACTTCACTCAACAGGCATATTACCAGGCTGCAACATGAAGCAGTAAGGAGTCCTTGTCATTGGTTCAGGCTGAAACTGAAGCTCAGCAACATGTAGTTGAACATACAGGTGCGTAGTTAACAGCTCATTAGTAATTTTTTGTTTCTTCTTTGAAACGCCACTACTTGCATGTAAAATGGTATCTTGTTTATTGCTTTATTCTTCCATATCACCTATTTACTATATTTTAACAGCCACCATGAAATATGTACCTCTCCTAACATATCCCCATTCACTTCCCTAGTCGTACTTACGCACCTTACAGGTACATTTCCAATTACTAAACACCATAGCATGAAAGAAAAAATACCAAGCTATCTTACAATTACCAGTATGACAAATAGTTCAGAATTCCTCATTTACCTAACTTTATCTACAAAACAGCAGTACACCTCACACATCTATTTCCTCAGCAATACTAACACTCTTACTTACAAGCTAAGAAACCTGCTTTTTGAGATATACTACACAGATGCCAAGCTAAAGCTAGCTGGAAACATAAATTTAAACCCTGGTCCTAATCACAATTCATCACTAACTTCCACTTCTTCATTTCCAAATCTAAATATGATACTCTTAAAGACTGCAGCCCATGTAGTATAAATAACAAATGGATACATAGGATCATAGGATCATATGAGGTTACTAGGCTAATGGCCCTGGGGCCCTTACAAGCCTACCTAGGAGTTTATCCCCCAAAAAAGGACACGCAGTCAGCACCTGTTGCCCCTGTCAGAGAGGGACAAAGGTGGAAACCATGGGACAAATATACAGTAGAACAACCACATATTGTGACAATATCTGAGCCCAGGGTTAAAGATAACTTCTGCATATCATTTTACCTAACTGACAACTATTACATAATACAAGACAACAGAACAGGTAGCAGTCATGAAGGAGGTGTTAAGTTATTCATCAAACAAGTCCCTACAACTAAAATTATAGAAGCAAAAACATAATGCACAAAAAATAAAAAGGACCTAAAATGGATCCTCTCCCAGGTTATAACAGGCAAGTACTTACACCTGCATATTGCATTAGTACGCATCCCCCCTCACTTTTGTACTGACTGGTACAATACACCCTACTACATATACTACCCCAAGGTAATAAACAAAACTGTATAAATCTTGGTCAGTTAAAGTTTAATGCTTCAGGACCTGAAGGCACAAAGCTGAATAAAATTCTTATTACCTGTGGATTACAGCAATTAGTAAAACAAACTACCAAACCAAACAGTAAAAGAGGCAACCACATACCCTGGACCTTATCATCACTAATATAAAACACAGATGTATGGACATAGGCATACCACCAAACAGTCATCACTAATATAAAACACAGATGCACGGACACAGACATACCACCAAACAGTCATCACTAACATAAAACACAGATGTATGGACATAGACATACCACCAAACAGTCATCACTAATATAAATCACAGATGTACGGACATAGGGGATACTACCAAACAGTCATCACTAACATAAAACACAGATGTACGGACATAGGGCACACTACCAAATGGTCATCACTAATATAAAACACAGATGTACAGACACAGGAATACCACCAAACAGTCATCACTAATATAAAACACAGATGTACGGACATAGACATAATAACAAACAGTTATCTCTAATATAAAACACAGATGTATGGACATAGGGCATACTAGCAAAAAGGGATCACTAATACAAAACACAGATGTACGGACATAGGAATACCACCAAATGGTCATCACTAATATAAAACAAAGATGTACGGACATAGGCATACCACCAAACAGTCATCACTAATATAAAACACAGATGTGCGGACATAGGGCATACTACCAAACAGTCATCGCTAATACAAAACACAGATGTACAGACACAGGCATACCACCAAACAGTCATCACTAATATAAAACACAGATGTACGGACATAGGGCATACTACCAAACAGTCATCACTAATATAAAACACAGATGTACGGACATAGAGCATACTACCAAATGGTCATCACTAATATAAAACACAGATGTACAGACACAGGCATACCACCAAACAGTCATCACTAATATAAAACACAGATGTATGGACATAGACATACCACCAAACAGTCATCACTAATATAAAACACAGATGTGCGGACATAGAGCATACTACCAAATGGTCATCACTAATATAAAACACAGATGTGCGGACATAGGGCATACTACCAAACAGTCATCACTAATATAAAACACAGATGTACGGACATAGGGCATACTACCAAACAGTCATCACTAATATAAAACACAGATGTACGGACATAGACATACCACCAAACAATCATCACTAATATAAAACACAGATGTTTGGACATAGACGAAAAACCAAACAGTCATCACTAATATAAAACACAGATGTACGGACATAGAGCATACTACCAAATGGTCATCACTAATATAAAACACAGATGTACAGACACAGGCATACCACCAAACAGTCATCACTAATATAAAACACAGATGTACAGAAATAGACATAATACCAAACAGTTATCTCTAATATAAAACACAGATGTCCGGACATAGACATACCAACAAACAGTCATCACTAATATAAAACACAGATGTACGGACATCGCGCATACTACCAAAAAAGGCATCACTAATATAAAAAACAGATATACAGACATAGACATACCACCAAACAGTCATCACTAATATAAAACACAGATGTATGGACATAGACATAATACCAAACAGTCATCACTAATATAAAACACAGATGTACGGACATAGGCATACCGCCAAACAGTCATCACTAATATAAAACACAGAAGTTTGGGCACAGACATACCACCAAACAGTCATCACTAATATAAAACACAGATGTACGGACATAGACATAATACCAAACAGTCATCACTAATATAAAACACAGATGTATGGACATAGACATACAACCAAGCAGTCATCACTAACATAAAACACATATGAATGGATATAGGCATACCAACAAACAGGCATCACTAATATAAAACACAGATGTACGGACATAGCCATACAACCAAACTGTCATCACCAATATAAAACTCAGATGTACGGACATGGGGCATACCACCAAACAGTCATCACTACTATAAAACACAGATGTACGGACATAGCCATACAACCAAACTGTCATCACCAATATAAAACTCAGATGTACGGACATGGGGCATACCCCCAAACAGTCATCACTGCTATAAAACACAGATGTACGGACATAGGCATACCACCAAACAGTCATCACTAATATAAAACACAGATGTACGGACATACGCATACTACAAAACAGTCATCACTAATATAAAACACAGATGTACGGACATAGATATACTACCAAACAGTCATCACTAATATAAAACACAGATGTATGGATATAGGCATACTACCAAACAGTCATCACTAATATAAAACACAGATGTATGGACATAGACATACCACCAAACAGTCATCACTAATATAAAACACAGATGTACTGACATAGGAATAATACCAAACAGTCATCAGTAATATAAAACACAGATGTTCGGACATAGACATACCACAAAACAGTCATCACTAATATAAAACACAAATGTTCGGACATAGACATACCACCAAACAGTCATCACTAATATAAAACACAGATGGACGGACATAGACATACCAACAAACAGTCATCACTAATATAAAACACAGATGTATGGACATAGGCATACCAACAAACAGTCATCACTAATATAAAACACAGATGTACGGATATAGGCATACCACCAAACAGTCATCACTAATATAAAACACAGATGCACTGACATAGGAATAATACCAAACAGTCATCACTAATATAAAACACAGATGTTCGGACATAGACATACCACAAAACAGTCATCACTAATATAAAACACAGATGTATGGACATATGCATACTACCAAACAGTCATCACTAATATAAAACACAGAAATACGGATATAGGCATTCTATCAAACAGTCATCACTAATATAAAACACAGATGAATGGACATAGGCATACCACCAAACAGTCATCACTAATATCAAACAAAGATATACAAACACAGGCATACTACCAAACAGTCATCACTAATATAAAACAAAGATGTACAAACATAGGCATACTACCAAACAGTCATCACTAATATAAAACACAGATGTACAGACATAGGGCATACTACCAAACAGTCATCACTAATATAAAACACAGATGTACGGATATAGGCATACCACCAAACAATCATCACTAATATAAAACACAGATGTACGGACATAGGGCATACTACCAAATGGTCATCACTAATATAAAACACAGTTGTGCAGACACAGGCATACCACAAAACAGTCATCACTAATATAAAATGCAGATGTTCGGACATAGACATAAAACCACACAGTCATCACAAATATAAAACACAGATGTAAGGATATAGGCATTCCATCAAACTGTCATCACTAATTTAAAACACAGATGTACGGACATAGGCATACCACCAAACAGTCATCACTAATACAAAACACAGATGTATGGACATAGACATACCACCAAACCGTCATCACTAATATAAAACACAGATGTACAGACATAGGCATTCCATCAAACAGTCATCACTAATTTAAAACATAGATGTACGGACAGAGGCATACCACCAAACAGTCATCACTAATTTAAAACACAGATGTTCGGACATAGACATATCACCAAACAGTCATCACTAATACAAAACACAGATGTACGGATATAGGCATACCACCAAACAGTCATCACTAATGTAAAACGCAGATGTATGGATATAGACATACCGCTTCATATCTGCCTAAAACTTTCTCTCCCCTACCATGGATTGACTTTTCTCTCTACTATCCAATTTCAGCAGCAAAGAAAACAAATTGAGAAAACAGACTGAAGGTCCACAGAGTACAAAAACATCTTTAGCGAACAAACCAATGTAGACCACCACAATCCTTCGATAAAACACTAATTTAATATGACAAGGCAAAATTCAACAAGCAGTTTTTAACACAGATAAGCGCTTTCGGGCTCTGCCCTTCTTCAGATGAAATAAAAACAATCTTAGTCACATTTAAATACCTAATTCAAAACAGTTTCCAACCAATCAAAATTTATACTGCACCCTCCTATCTTTGAGGGCGGACATTTGCAAATGTATTTCCTAGTATAAGAAAGAGTAGCTTAGTAGATGCCACTGAGAGAGAAGAAGCAAAGTGGATAATTGAGCTTTTAGCCCATAGGACACCAGGACTAAATTAATTTGTTTCTATGAAACCCTCCCTCAAAGATAGGAGGATTTTTTTGTACTCTGTGGACCTTCAGTCAGTTTTCTCAATTTGTTTTCTTTGCTGCTGATTTGTATTTGGGGAACTGACACACAATGGAACATTCAGAAACTGCTATAAGGGAAGATTCTGGTGCTTCACCTGCTATTTCCGTGGGAATGAGAACCTTTTATATATATATGTATATATATTTTGTTTTATATATTATTATAGATTTTATATATATTTTTATATAATAACATCTGTGTTTTAAATTAGCGATGACTGTTTGGTAGTATGCCCTATGTCCGTACATCTGTGTTTTATATTATTGATGACTGTTTGGTGGTATGTCTATGTCCGTACATCTGTGTTTTATATTAGTGATGACTGTTTGGTGCTATGCCTATATCCGTACATCTGTGTTTTATATTAGTGATGACTGTTTGGTGGTATGTCTATGTCCGTACATCTGTGTTTTATATTAGTGATGACTGTTTGGTGGTATGTCTATGTCCGTACATCTGTGTTTTATATTAGTGATGACTGTTTGGTAGTATGCCTATGTCCGTACATCTGTGTTTTATATTAGTGATGACTGTTTGGTGGTATGTCTATGTCCATACATCTGTGTTTTATATTAGTGATGACTGTTTGGTAGTATGCCTATATCCGTACATCTGTGTTTTATATTAGTGATGACTGTTTGGTAGTATGCCCTATGTCCGTACATCTTTGTTTTATATTAGTGATGACTGTTTGGTGGTATTCCTATGTCCGTACATCTGTGTTTTATATTAGTGATGCCTTTTTGGTAGTATGCCCTATGTCCGTATATCTGTGTTTTATATTAGAGATAACTGTTTGGTATTATGTCTATTTCTGTACATCTGTGTTTTATATTAGTGATGCCTTTTTGGTAGCATGCCCTATGTCCGTATATCTGTGTTTTATATTAGAGATAACTGTTTGGTAGTATGTCTATCTCTGTACATCTGTGTTTTATATTATTGATGACTGTTTGGTGGTATGTCTATGTCCGTACATCTGTGTTTTATATTAGTGATGACTGTTTGGTAGTATGCCTATGTCCGTACATCTGTGTTTTATATTAGTGATGACGGTTTGGTGGTATGTCTATGTCCATACATCTGTGTTTTATATTAGTGATGACTGTTTGTTAGTATGCCTATATCCGTACATCTGTGTTTTATATTAGTGATGACTGTTTGGTAGTATGCCCTATGTCCGTACATCTTTGTTTTATATTAGTGATGACTGTTTGGTGGTATTCCTATGTCCGTACATCTGTGTTTTATATTAGTGATGCCTTTTTGGTAGTATGCCGTATGTCCGTATATCTGTGTTTTATATTAGAGATAACTGTTTGGTATTATGTCTATTTCTGTACATCTGTGTTTTATATTAGTGATGACTGTTTGGTGGTATGCCTGTGTCTGTACATCTGTGTTTTATATTAGTGATGACTGTTTGGTATTACGTCTATGTCCGTACATCTGTGTTTTATATTAGTGATGACTGTTTGGTGGTATGCCTATATCCATTCATCTGTATTTTATGTTAGTGATGACTGTTTGGTAGTATGCCCTATGTCCGTACATCTGTGTTTTATATTAGTGATGATTGTTTGGTAGTATGCCTATATCCGTACATCTGTGTTTTATATTAGTGATGACTGCTTGGTGGTATGTCTATGTCCATACATCTGTGTTTTATATTAGTGATGACTGTTTGGTGGTATGCCTAAGTCCATACATCTTTGTTTTATAGTAGTGATGACTGATTGTTGGTATGCCCTATGTCCATTCATCTGTGATTTATATTAGCAAAGACTGTTTTGTGGTATGTCTATGTATGAACATCTGTGTTTTATATTAGTGATGACTGTTTGGTATTATTCCTTTGTCAGTACATCTGTGTTTTATATTAATGATGACGGTTTGATGGAATGTCTATGTCCATACATCTGTGTTTTATATTAGTGATGACTGTTTGCTAGTATGCCTATATCCATACATCTGTGTTTTATATTAGTGATGACTGTTTGGTGGTATGTCTATGTCCATACATCTGTGTTTTATATTAGTGATGACTGTTTGGTAGTATGTCTATGTCTGTACATCTGTGTTTTATATTAGTGATGACTGTTTGTTGGTATGTCTATGTCTGTCCATCTGTGTTTTATATTAGTGATGACTGTTTGGTTGTATGTCTATGTCCGAACATTTGTGTTTTATATTAGTGATGACTGTTTTGTGGTATGTCTATGTCCGAACATCTGTGTTTTATATTAGTGATGACTGTTTGGTGGTATGTCTATGTCCATACATCTGTGTTTTATATTAGTGATGACTGTTTGGTAGTATGCCTATATCCGTACATCTGTGTTTTATATTAGTGATGACTGTTTGGTAATATGCCTATATCCGTACATCTGTGTTTTATATTAGTGATGACTGTTTGGTAGTATGCGTATGTCATTACTTCTGTGTTTTATATTAGTGATGACTGCTTTGTTGTATGCCTATGTCCATACATATGTGTTTTATATTAGTGATGACTGTTTGCTAATATGCCTATATCCGTACATCTGTGTTTTATATTAGTGATGAATGTTTGGTTTATGGTCTATGTCTGAACATCTGTATTTTATATTACTGATAACTGTTTGGTGATACGCCTATGTCCATACATCTGTGTTTTATATTAGTGATGTCTGTTTGGTAGTAGGCCTTTATCCGTACATTTGTGTTTTATACTAGTGATGACTGCTTGGTACTATATCTATGTCCGTACATCTGTGTTTTATATTAGTGATGACAGTTTGGTATTATTCCTATGTCAGTACATCTATGTTTTATATTAATGATGACGGTTTGGTGGAATGTCTATGTCCATACATCTGTGTTTTATATTAGTGATGTCTGTTTGGTAGTATGCCTATATCCGTACATCTGTGTTTTATATTAGTGATGACTGTTTGGTAGTGTGTCTATGTCTGTACATCTGTGTTTTATATTAGTGATGACTGTTTGTTGGTATGTCTATGTCTGTCCATCTGTGTTTTTTATTAGTGATGACTGTTTGGTTGTATGTCTATGTACGAACATTTGTGTTTTATATTAGTGATGACTGTTTTGTGGTATGTTTATGTCCGAACATCTGTGTTTTATGTTAGTGATGACTGTTTGGTATTATTAATATGTCAGTACATCTGTGTTTTATATTATTGATGACTGTTTGGTAGAATATCTATGTCTGTACATCTGTGTTTTATATTAGTGATGACTGTTTGGTAGAATACGTATGTCCGTACATCTGTGTTTTATATTAGTGACGACTGTTTGGTGGTATGCCTATATTCATGCATCTCTGTTTTATGTTAGTGATGACCCTTTGGTGGTATGTCTATGTCCATACATCTGTGTTTTATATTTGTGATGACTGTTTGCTAGTATGGCTATATCCGTACATCTGTGTTTTATATTTGTGATGACTGTTTGGTTTTATGTCTATGTCCGAACATCTGTGTTTTATATTAGTGATGACTGTTTGGTGGTATGTCTATGTCCATACATCTGTGTTTTATATTAGTGATGACTGTTTGCTAGTATGCCTATATCCGTACATCTGTGTTTTATATTAGTGATGACTGTTTGGTAGTATGCGTATGTCATTACTTCTGTGTTTTATATTAGTGATGACTGCTTTGTTGTATGCCTATGTCCATACATCTGTGTTTTATATTAGTGATGACTGTTTTGTGGTATGTCTATGTCCATGCATCTGTGTTTTATATTAGTGATGACTGTTTGCTAATATGCCTATATCCGTACATCTGTGTTTTATATTAGTGATGAATGTTTGGTTTATGGTCTATGTCTGAACATCTGTGTTTTATATTACTGATGACTGTTTGGTGATACGCCTATGTCCATACATCTGTGTTTTATATTAGTGATGTCTGTTTGGTAGTATGCCTTTATCCGTACATTTGTGTTTTATACTAGTGATGACTGCTTGGTAGTATGTCTATGTCCGTACATCTGTGTTTTATATTAGTGATGACAGTTTGGTTGTATGGCTATGTCTGTACATCTGTGTTTTATATTAGTGATGACTGTTTGGTAGTATGTCTATCTCCGTACATCTGTGTTTTATATTAGTGATGACTTTTTGGTAGTATGTCTATGTCCGTACATCTGTGTTTTATATTAGTGATTACTATTTGGTGGTATGCCTATGTCCATACATATGTTTTTTTATATTAGTTATGACTGTTTGGTATTATGTCTATTGTCGAACATCTGTGTTTTATATTAGTGATGACTGTTTTGTGGTATGTCTATGTCCGAACATCTGTGTTTTATATTAGTGATGACTGTTTGGTATTATTCCTATGTCAGTACATCTGTGTTTTATATTATTGATGACTGTTTGGTAGAATATCTATGTCCGTACATCTGTGTTTTATATTAGTGATAAATGTTTGGTAGAATGCGTATGTCCGTACATCTGTGTTTTATATTAGTGACGACTGTTTGGTGGTATGCCTATATTCATGCATCTCTGTTTTATGTTAGTGATGACCCTTTGGTGGTATGTCTATGTCCATACATCTGTGTTTTATATTTGTGATGACTGTTTGCTAGTATGGCTATATCCGTACATCTGTGTTTTATATTTGTGATGACTGTTTGTTTTTATGTCTATGTCCGAACATCTGTGTTTTATATTAGTGATGATAGTTTGGTGGTATGTCTATGTCCATACATCTGTGTTTTATATTAGTGATGACTGTTTGCTAGTATGCCTATATCCGTACATCTGTGTTTTATATTAGTGATGACTGTTTGGTAGTATGCGTATGTCATTACTTCTGTGTTTTATATTAGTGATGACTGCTTTGTTGTATGCCTATGTCCATACATCTGTGTTTTATATTAGTGATGACTGTTTTGTGGTATGTCTATGTCCATGCATCTGTGTTTTATATTAGTGATGACTGTTTGCTAATATGCCTATATCCGTACATCTGTGTTTTATATTAGTGATGAATGTTTGGTTTATGGTCTATGTCTGAACATCTGTGTTTTATATTACTGATGACTGTTTGGTGATACGCCTATGTCCATACATCTGTGTTTTATATTAGTGATGTCTGTTTGGTAGTATGCCTTTATCCGTACATTTGTGTTTTATACTAGTGATGACTGCTTGGTAGTATGTCTATGTCCGTACATCTGTGTTTTATATTAGTGATGACAGTTTGGTTGTATGGCTATGTCTGTACATCTGTGTTTTATATTAGTGATGACTGTTTGGTAGTATGTCTATCTCCGTACATCTGTGTTTTATATTAGTGATGACTGTTTGGTAGTATGTCTATGTCCGTACATCTGTGTTTTATATTAGTGATGACTGTTTGGTGGTATGCCTCTGTCCATACATATGTGTTTTATATTAGTTATGACTGTTTGGTATTATGTCTATGGTCGTACATCTGTGTTTTATATTAGAGATAGCTGTTTGGTAGTATGTCTATGTCCGTACATCTGTGTTTTATATTAGTGATGACTATTTGGTGGTATGTCTATGTCCGAACATCTGTGTTTTATGTTAGTGATGACTGTTTTGTGGTTTGTCTATGTCCGAACATCTGTGTTTTATATTAGTGATGACTGTTTGGTATTATTCCTATGTCTGTACATCTGTGTTTTATATTAGTGATGACTGTATGGTGGTATGCCATATGTCCGTACATCTGTGTTTTATATTTGTGATGACTGTTTGGTTTTATGTCTATGTCCTTACATCTGTGTTTTATATTAGTGATGACTGTATGGTGGTATGCCATATGTCCGTACATCTGTGTTTTATATTTGTGATGACTGTTTGGTTTTATGTCTATGTCCGTACATCTGTGTTTTATATTAGTGATGACTGTTTGGTAGTATGTCTATGTCCGTACATCTGTGTTTTATATTAGTGATGACTGTTTGGTAGTATCCCTATGTCCGTACATCTGTGTTTATGTTAGTGATGACTGTTTGGTGGTATGTCTACGTCCGTACATCTGTGTTTTATATTAGTGATGACTATTTGGTGGTATGTCTATGTCCGAACATCTGTGTTTTATATTAGTGATGACTGCTTGGTAGTATGTCTATGTCCGTTCATCTGTGTTTTATATTATTGATGACTGTTTGGTGGTTTGCCTATGTCCGTACATCTGTGTTTTATATTATTGATGACTGTTTGGTGGTTTGCCTATGTCCGTACATCTTTGTTTTGTATTATTGATTACTGTTTGGTAGTATACCTATGTCCATACATCTGTGTTTCATATTAGTGATTACTGTTTGGTGGTATGCCTATGTCCGTACATCTGTGTTTTATATTAGTAATGACTGTTTGGTAGTATGCCTATGTCGGTACATCTGTATTTTATATTAGCGATGACTGTTTGGTGGTATTCCTATGTTCGTACATCTCTGTTTTATATTAGTGATGACTGGTGGTATGTCTATGTCTGAACATCTGTGTTTTATATTAGTGATGACTGTTTGTTGGAATGCCTATGTCCGTACATCTGTGTTTTATATTACTGATGCCTTTTTGGTAGTATGCCCTATGTCCGTACATCTGTGTTTCATATTAGTGATGACTGTTTGGTAGTATGCCTATGTCCGTACATCTGTGTTTTATATTAGTGATGACTGTTTGGTGGTATGTCTATGTCCGTCCATCTGTGTTTTATATTAGTGATGACTGTTTGGTAGTATGTCTATGTCCGAACATCTGTGTTTTATACTAGTGGTGACTGTTTTGTGGTATGTCTATGTCTGAACATTTGTGTTTTATATTAGTGATGACTGTTTGGTATTATTCCTACATCTGTACATCTGTGTTTTATATACGTGATGACTGTTTGGTGGTATGCCTATGTCCGTACATCATTGTTTTATATTAGTGATGACTGTTTGGTGGTATGTCTATGCCCAAACTTCTGTGTTTTATATTAGTGATGACTCTTTGGTATTATGTCTATGTCCATACATCTGTGTTTTATATTAGTGATGACTGTTTGGTGGTATGCCTATGTCCGTACATCTGTGTTTTATATTAGTGATGACTGTTTGGTGGTATGTTTATGTGCGTACATCTGTGTTTTATATTAGTGATGACTGTTTGGTGGTATGTTTATGTGCGTACATCTGTGTTTTATATTAGTGATGACTGTTTGGTGGTACGCCCTATGTCCGTACATCTGTGTTTTATTCTAGTGATGACTGTTTGGTAGCATACCTATGTCCGTACATCTTCGTTTTATATTAGTGATGACTGTTTGGTGGTATGCCTGTGTCTGTGCATCTGTGTTTTATATTAGTGATAGCTGTTTGGTATTATGTCTATGTCCGTACATCTTTGTTTTATATTAGTGATGACTGTTTGGTGGTATTCCTATGTTCGTACAGCTGTGTTTTATATTAGTAATACCTTTTTGGTAGTATGCGCTATGTCCGTACATCTGTGTTTTATATTAGAGATAACTGTTTGGTATTATGTCTATGTCCGTACATCTGTGTTTTATATTAGTGATGACTGTTTGGTGGTATTCCTATGTTCGTACATCTGTGTTTTATATTAGTGATGCCTTTTTGGTAGTATGCCCTATGTCCGTATATCTGTGTTTTATATTAGAGATAACTGTTTGGTATTATGTCTATGTCCGTACATCTGTGTTTTATATTTGTGATGAATGTTTGGTGGTATGCCTGTGTCTGTACATCTGTGTTTTATATTAGTGATGACCATTTGGTAGTATGCTCTATGTCCGTACATCTGTGTTTTATATTAGTGATGATTGTTTGGTGGTATGCCTATATCTGTACATCTGTGTTTTATATTAATGATGACTGTTTGGTAGTATGCCCTATGTCCGTACATCTGTGTATTATATTAGTGATGACGGTTTGGTGGTATACCTATGTCAGTACATCTGTGTTTTATATTAGTAATGCCTTTTTGGTAGTATGCACTATGTCCGTACATCTGTGTTTTATATTAGAGATAACTGTTTGGTATTATGTCTATGTCCGTACATCTGTGTTTTATATTAGTGATGACTGTTTGGTGGTATGCCTGTGTCTGTACATCTGTGTTTTATATTAGTGATGACCATTTGGTAGTATACCCTATGTCCGTACATCTGTGTTTTATATTAGTGATGATTGTTTGGTGGTATGCCTATATCCGTACATCTGTGTTTTATATTAGTGATGACTGTTTGGTAGTATGCCTATGTCCGTACATCTGTGTTTTATATTAGTGATGACTGTTTGGTAGTATGCCTATGTTCGTACATCCTTGTTTGATATTAGTGATGACTGTTTGGTGGTATGTTTATGTCCGTACATCTGTGTTTTATATTAGTGATGACTGTTTGGTTGTATGGCTATGTCCGTACATTTGTGTTTTATATTAGTGATGGCCATTTGGTAGTATGCTCTATGTCCGTACATCTGTGTTTTATATTAGTGATGATTGTTTGGTGGTATGCCTATATCCGTACATCTGTGTTTTATATTAATGATGACTGTTTGGTAGTATGCCCTATGTCCGTACATTTGTGTATTATATTAGTGATGACGGTTTGGTGGTATACCTATGTCCGTACATCTGTGTTTTATATTAGTAATGCCTTTTTGGTAGTATGCGCTATGTCCGTACATCTGTGTTTTATATTAGAGATAACTGTTTGGTATTATGTCTATGTCCGTACATCTGTGTTTTATATTAGTGATGACTGTTTGGTGGTATGCCTGTGTCTGTACATCTGTGTTTTATATTAGTGATGACCATTTGGTAGTATGCTCTTTGTCCGTACATCTGTGTTTTATATTAGTGATGATTGTTTGATGGTATGCCTATATCCGTACATCTGTGTCTTATATTAATGATGACTGTTTGGTAGTATGCCCTATGTCCTTACATCTGTGTTTTATATTAGTGATGACGGTTTGGTAGTATGCCTATGTTCGTACATCTTTGTTTGATATTAGTGATGACTGTTTGGTTTTATGTTTATGTCCTTACATCTGTGTTTTATATTAGTGATGACAGTTTGGTTGTATGGCTATGTCCGTACATTTGTGTTTTATATTAGTGATGACTGTTTGGTATTATGTCTATGTCCGTACATCATTGTTTTATATTAGTGATGACTGTTTGGTGGTATGCCTATGTCCGTACATCTGTGTTTTATATTAGAGATAACTGTTTGGTATTATGTCTATGTCTGTACATCTGTGTTTTATATTAGTGATGACTGTTTGGTGGTATGCCTGTGTCTGTACATCTGTGTTTTATATTAGTGATGACCATTTGGTAGTATGCCCTATGTCCGTACATCTGTGTTTTATATTAGTGATGATTGTTTGGTGGTATGTCTATATCCGTACATCTGTGTTTTATATTAGTGATGACTGTTTGGTAGAATGCCTATATCCGTATTTCTGTGTTTTATATTAGTGATGACTGTTTGGTAGTATGTCTATGTCTGCACATCTGTGTTTTATATTAGTGATGACTGTTTGTTGGTATGTCTATGTCCATCCATCTGTGTTTTATATTAGTGATGACTGTTTGGTAGTATGTCTATGTCCGAACATTTGTGTTTTATATTAGTGATGACTGTTTTGTGGTATGTCTATGTCCATCCATCTGTGTTTTATATTAGTGATGACTGTTTGCTGGTATGTCTATGTCCATCCATCTGTGTTTTATATTAGTGATAACTGTTTGCTGGTATGTCTATGTCCATCCATCTGTGTTTTATATTAGTGATGACTGTTTGTTGGTATGTCTATGTCCATCCATCTGTGTTTTATATTAGTGATGACGGTTTGGTGGAATGTCTATGTCCATCCATCTGTGTTTTATATTAGTGATGACTGTTTGTTGGTATGTCTATGTCCATCCATCTGTGTTTTATATTAGTGATGACTGTTTGCTGGTATGTCTATGTCCATACATCTGTGTTTTATATTAGTGATGACTGTTTGGTAGAATGCCTATATCCGTACATCTGTGTTTTATATTAGTGATGACTGTTTGGTGGTATGTCCACGTCCATACATCTGTGTTTTATATTAGTGATAACTGTTTGGTACTATGTCCATGTCCGTACATCTGTGTTTTATATTAGTGATGATTATTTGGTTGTATGCGTATGTCCTTACATCTGTGTTTTATATTAGTGATGACTGTTTGGTGGTATGCCTATGTCCGAACATCTGTGTTTTATATTAGTGATGACTGTTTGGTGGTATGTCTATGTCTGAACATCTCTGTTTTATATTAGTGATGACTGTTTGGTGGTATGTCTATGTCCATGCATCTGTGTTTTATATTAGTGTTGACTGTTTGCTAATATGCCTATATCCATACATCTGTGTTTTATATTAGTGATGACTGTTTGGTTTTTGGTCTATGTTTGAACATCTGTGTTTTATATTAGTGATGACTGTTTGGTGGTACGTCTATGTCCATACATCTGTGTTTTATATTAGTGATGACTGTTTGGTAGTATGCCTTTATCCGTACATTTGTGTTTTATATTAGTGATGACTGCTTGGTAGTATGTCTATGTCCGTACATCTGTGTTTTATATTAGTGATGACTGTTTGGTGGTATGCCTATGTCCGTACATCTGTGTTTTATATTAGTGATGACTGTTTGTTGGTATGTCTATGTCCGTACATCTGTGTTTTATATTAGATCATATATATATTATATATATATATATATATATATATATATATATATATATATATATATATATATATATATATATATATATATATATATATATATTATATATATATATATATATATATATATATATATATATATATATATATATAAAATATATATGCTCAGAATTAGTTCAAAATGATGTGAAAATTACTGAACCTACACACATTGCCAACATACTGGCTGACAGGTTCAGTGCAAACTCCCCCCACCCCCCCCCCACAGGAGAGATATCTATTCCAGAGGATTGTAGCCCCCCAAACATCTCCATCGCCCAGGTGAGAACTGCCCTCACTAAGGCAAAAAACACAGCATCCATGGGACCGGATGGTGTCCCCAGCTGTGTGCTTCATGAACTCAATGAGGAATTAAACCCACAGTTAGGACAGCTGTTTAATCTTAGCCTCACCTCAGGATCATGCCCAAGGAGTGGCGCACAGCGACTGTGGTCCCACTTCATAAGGGCGGTGCCTCCACAGACCCTGGAAATTACCGCCCCATTAGCTTGACAAGCTTATCTGCAAAGCCATGGAGAGGATCATAATGGAACTCATAAATAAAGACATAGGGAACTTGCAGACTTTGGATCCAACCCAGTTTGGCTTTGTCAAAGGCAGATCCTGCCTCTTAAACTTGGTTGACTTTTTGAGACAGTCACCAAGGCCATTGATGAGGAAAGGCAGTACATACAGCCTACCTCGACCTGGCAAAGGCCTTGACACAATACCCCACTCAGGTATCATCGAAAAACTCATCAGCTTGAATGTAAACCCATACATCACAAGATGGGTTGCAAACTGGCTAAGTGACAGAACCCACAGGGTCAGAGTTGCTGGAGCCATGTCAGACTCAAAGCCTGTCACAAGTGGTGTCCCACAGGGCTCAGTCCTGGGTCCACTCTTGTTCGGCATCTACTTTTCTGAAGTACAAGCAAACACAGGAGGGTTATGGCTGACAAAGTTTGCAGATGACTGCAAACTGGGCGCCATAGTCGAAAACACATCTGACACAGATATCCTCCAGAAGGGCCTCACAGAAACGGATAAGTGGTGCCAGAGCCATGGCCTGAAGTTAAACGCCAAAAAATGCATAGTCATACCCTTCGGGAAAAACAAGGTTACCCCTAGCTACCATATAGGTGGCAATCCACTGAGCACAGAAAAAGTCATCAGGGATCTGGGGACCCAGGTTGACAGTAGCCTTTCGTTTGACACTCATGTTGCTAAAGTAGTTAGGAAAACCTTCTATATCGCCCACCTGATCATGAAGGGATTCACATCTAGATCAAGGGAGGTCATCGTCCCCTGTACTCATCACTCATTAGACCTATGATTGAGTACAATGCCCGTTGAATGTATCTGACCAGACATCTGCTGCAGCTTGAAAGGCCCCAAAAGTTCCTCACCAAAAGGATAAAGGGTCTCAAAAATATGTCTTATGCTGCCCGACTGAAAGAACTCCAGCTCTATTCAGTCTCATACCGCTTGCTCAGAGGTGACCTGTGCCTGACATATAAGGCCATGTCAAACCCAGATTTGATGAATATGCTTCACCTCAAAAATCTAGATCCTCAGAACCACAAGGGCGGGAGACTTAAACCTTGACACGGTTATAAATAGAACGTGCTGGAGGGACAGATTCATCACCCAGAGACTCCCTATGCTGTGGAACAAAATCCCGGTACATGTGAGGCAGAGCACCTCTCTGGCCTTGTTCAAGAGGAATCTTGACCAATGGATGGGAGATTGCAGATATACCCCAGGGATTACTTCAGTTTCACTGTTTGACAGAGGCACAGCAAAATGATAGGCATAGTTTTTATTCAAACTAAAGGGGTGGCGAAAGCCACATAACTATGGGCTAGGCTTATAAATGCCATTGGGCAGATAGCCTAGTATGAACCTATGAACCTATGAACCTATAATATAAAACACAGATGTATGGACATAGACAAACCACCAAACAGTCATCACTAATATAAAACACAGATGTTCGAACATAGACCAAAAACCAAACAGTCATCACTAATATAAAACACAGATGTACGGATATAGGCATATTAGCAAACAGTCAACACTAATATAAAACAAAGATGCATGGACATAGACATACCACCAAACAGTCATCACTAATATAAAACAGAGATGTTCGGACATAGACATACCACCAAAGAGTCATCACTAATATAAAACACAGATGTTCGGACATAGGCATACTACCAAACAGTCATCACTAACATAAAACACAGATGTACGGACATAGGGCATACTACCAAACAGTCATCACTAATATAAAACACAGATGTACGGATATAGGCATACCACCAAACAATCATCACTAATATAAAACACAGATGTACGGACATAGACATACCACCAAACAGTCATCACTAATATAAAACA